>NC_041386.1:99538479-99548363 GCF_002162155.2 Triticum dicoccoides
CCCGCAACGCTCACTGTTCATCCAATCGATCGGCTTCAGTTAGCAACAGTAGCGAAGGAATTGCTCGATCGGGTTCAGTTAACAGCCATTGATCGATCGCTCGGGTACAGTAACGCGTAGCCTGCAGTGCAATCGCTCGGGTTCAGTTAGAGCCCAACGCCTCGCTCGGGTTCAGTTAGAGCCAACGCCTCGCACACACGCGCGTACGTGTATGAGAGAAGCGCGCATCGCTCGGCCCCCGACCTCCCACCGTAACCAGGAACTCCCCGAAATTTTCCTCCCCCTCGCTTCTACCATGGTTTTTACCGTCATGGACGGCCCAAAGAATGTCATGCAGCTGCGTCTCCGGCCCGCCCAGGACGAAAAGCCCATTTTCTGTCATGATTTTTTGTCATAGAAGTAGGAGCCCACCACATCTATGATGATACCTGGTTTTGTCACAATTATCATCATAGAAGTGTCATATGTATGACAGAAAAAAAATCGTTCGGCCCAAAATGTCACGGATGTGTCTTTTTTTTGTAGTTCAACGAGGATAACAAGATGGGTTTTTTATCATATTGCATGAAACTATCCCTCTACATCATGTCATCTTGCTTAAGGTGTTACTCTGTTTTTAACTTAATACTCTAGATGCATGCTGGATAGCGGTCGATGAGTGGAGTAATAGTAATAGATGCAGGCAGGAGTCGGTCTACTTGTCTCAGACGTGATGCCTATATACATGATCATACCTAGATATTCTCATAACTATGCTCAATTCTGTCAATTGCTCAACAGTAATTTGTTCACCCACCGTAGAATACTTATGCTCTTGAGAGAAGCCACTAGTGAAACCTATGGGCCCCGGGTCTCTTTCTCATCATATCAATCTCCATCACTTTATTATTGCTTGCTTTTACTTTGCTTTTACTTTTTACTTTGCATCTCTATACCAAAAATACCAAAAATATTATTTATCATCTCTATCAGATCTCACTTTCGTAAGTGACCGTGAAGGGATTGACAACCCCTAAGCGCGTTGGTTGCGTTGAGCTATTGTTTTTGTGTAGGTACGAGGGACTCACGCGTAGCCTCCTACTAGATTGATACCTTGGTTCTCAAAAACTGAGGGAAATACTTACCCTACTTTGCTGCATCATCCTCTCCTCTTCGGGGAAATCCAACGCAGTGCTTAAGAGGTAGCATAGATGCAGGCAGGAGTCGGTCTACTTGTCACGGACGTGTTGCCTATATACATGATCATGCCTAGATATTCTCATAATTATTCGCTTTTCTATCAATTGCTCAGCAGTAATTTGTTCACCCACCGTAATACTTATGCTATCTTGAGAGAAGCCACTAGTGAAACCTATGGCCCCCGGGTCTATTTTCCATCATATTAATCTCCTGTCAACAGGTTATTTCTGCACCACTTATTTTGCTTTATTTACTTTCAATCTATATCATATAAATACCAAAAATATTTATCTTATCATTATTATCTCTATCAGATCTCACTCTTGCAAGTGGCCGTGAAGGGATTGACAACCCCTTTTATCACGTTGGTTGCGAGGTTCTTATTTGTTTGTGTAGGTACGAGGTGACTCGCGCGTGGTCTCCTACTGGATTAATACCTTGGTTCTTAAGAACTGAGGGAAATACTTACGCTGCTTTACTGCTCCACCTTTTCCTCTTCAAGGGAAAACCAACGCAGTGCTCAAGAGGTAGCAAGAAGGATTTCTGGCGTCGTTGCCGGGGAGATCTACACCAAGTCAAGACATACCAAGTACCCATCACAACTCTTATCCTCCGCATTACATTATTTGCCATTTGCCTCTCGTTTTCCTCTCCCCTACTTCACCCTTGCCGTTTTATTCACCCTCTCTTTTCTGTTCACCTCTTTTTCCCTCTTGGCTTCTGTGTGCTCGTTCTTAATGCAATATGTTGCCATCATGTCTGAAACTGGGGAGGTTATCATTGATAAGGATAATAATATGGAAAACTTTGATGCTATTGATGATCCTCTTGAAAATCCTACTATTTTACACACTAAAAAGTTTCGGATTGGTAGCGGTAATATTATTGGGAAGGGAGTTATTCAAGATTTCTTTACTTGTGTCGGTGCTTTGCCCACCATGAGTGGATCTATCATTCATAAAACTAGTAGTCTCGCAAATGCTATATCTTTGCTCATAGTTGAACTTGAAAGACAATTTTTACATATGGATCCTTCCATACAAATGATTTTCCTAGAATTTTCTAATATTAAGCATTCTTCTGTTAAGCGAGGCGCTACTATCTTTTTAGCTCATGAGTTTAGATTTATAATAAAAGAAGCCAATGAAATTTTTGCGCATTATAGGGTGGATGATGGCCGTCCTCCCATAGAAGCAACCCTTTTCTATCAAGAAGACATTATGCGTTTACGATCTTTAGATCATGTTGCTTTTAATGAAAACCTTAGAAAAAAGGTTCCTACGGATACTCTTGTTAATAGGATCTCTGAACTTAATGATAATTTTGCCATCCAGAACAATGGGCTAGGTTTTTCCCTTGAGAAAAGACTCATGACTTTTGCCAAAAGAATGCTTATAATGATGAATTGATTGTGCAATATGAGGGGCCAAAGGAGGAACCAACTCCTCCCGAGCTTGATCTTGGGGACTTTTGTCCCATTAAATTTAGCCCTTTCGATTACTTTGCTTGCCACAAAGAAAGCTTGCTGCTGAACGTAGGGAGTATGAGATGAGCTTTCACGATCTACATTATCATTACCATGGCAATACCTAGATCTATCTTTGCTTTTATGCCTAGCTAGGGGCGTTAAACGATAGCGCTTATTGGGAGGCAACCCAATTTTTTTTCTTGCTTTTTGCTCCTGTTTAGTAATAAATAACTTATCTAGCCTCTGTTTTGGTTGTGTTTTTGTGTTTAATTAGTGTTTGTGCCAAGTAGAACCGTTGGGAAGACTTGGGGAAAGTCTTTTTGATCTTGCTGTAAAAAACAGAAACTTTAGCGCTCATGAGAATTGCTGCAAATTTTTATTGTAGAGTGATATTTAGTTAATTCCTTTTGCAGATGATTAATAGATAAATTCCTCACGTCCAGCAATTTATTTTAGAATTTTTGGGGTTCCATAAGTGGTCTAAACCTACAGATTACTACAGACTGTTCTGTTTTTTACAGATTCTGTTTTTCGTGTGTTGTTTGCTTATTTTGATGAATCTATGGCTAGTAAAAGAGTTTATAAACCATAGAGAAGTTGGAATACGGTAGGTTTAACACCAATATAAATTAAGAATGAGTTTATTACATTACCTTGAAGTGGTGTTTTGTTTTCTTTCGCTAACGGAGCTCACGAGATTTTCTATTTAAGTTTTGTGTTGTGAAGTTTTCAAGTTTTGGGTAAAGATTTGATGGATTATGGAACAAGGAGTGGAAAGAGCCTAAGCTTGGGGATGCCCATGGCACCCCAAGGTAAAATACAAGGACACCAAAAAGCCTAAGCTTGTGGATGCCCCGGAAGGCATCCCCTCTTTCGTCTTCGTCTATCGGTAACTTTACTTGGAGCTATATTTTTATTCGCCACATGATATGTGTTTTGCTTGGAGCGTCTTGTATGATTTGAGTCTTTGATTTTTAGTTGGAGCTATATTTTTATTCGCCACATGATATGTGTTTTGCTTGGAGCATCTTGTATGATTTGAGTCTTTGCTTTTTAGTTTACCACAATCATCCTTTCTGTACACACCTTTTGAGAGAGACACACATGAATTGGAATGTATTAGAATACTCTATGTGCTTCACTTATATCTTTTGAGCTATGTAGTTTTTGCTCTAGTGCTTCACTTATATCTTTTAGAGCACGGCGGTGGTTCTATTTTATAGAAATAATTGATCTCTCATGCTTCACTTATATTATTTTGAGAGTCCTTTAGAACAACATGGCAATAATAATAATAATTCATGTAAGTGCATTGAATACTAAGAGAAGTTTGATACTTGATGATTGTTTTGAGATATGGAGATGGTGATATTAGAGTCATGCTAGTTGAGTAGTTGTGAATTTGAGAAATACTTGTGTTGAAGTTTGCGATTCCCGTAGCATGCACGTACGGTGAACCGCTATGTGATGAAGTCAGAGCATGATTTATTTATTGATTGCCTTCCTTATGAGTGGCAGTCGGGGACGAGCGATGGTCTTTTCCTACCAATCTATCCCCTAGGAGCATGCGCGTAGTACTTTGTTTCGATAACTAATAGATTTTTGCAATAAGTATGTGAGTTCTTTATGACTAATGTTGAGTCCATGGATTATACGCACCCTCACCCTTCCACAATTGCTAGCCTCTCTAGTACCACGCAACTTTCGCCGGTACCATAAACCCACCATATACCTTCCTCAAAACAGCCACCATACCTACCTATTATGGCAGTTCCATATCCATTTCGAGATATATTGCCATGCAACTTTCCACCATTCTGTTTGCTATGACACGCTTCATCATTGTCATATTGTTTTGCATGATCATGTAGTTGACATCGTATTTGTGGCAAAGCCACCGTTCATAATTCTTTCATACATGTCACTCTTGATTCATTGCATATCCCGGTACACCGCCGGAGGCATTCACATAGAGTCATATTTTGTTCTAAGTATCGAGTTGTAATTCTTGAGTTGTAAGTAAAAAGAAGTGTGATGATCATCATTATTAGAGCATTGTCCCAGTGAGGAAAGGATGATGGAGACTATGATTCCCCCACAAGTCAGGATGAGACTCTGGACGAAAAATAAAAATAAAATAAATAAGAGGCTAAGAAGAAAAGAAAAAGAAAGAAGAAGGCCTAAATAAAAAATGAAAATGAGAGAAAAAGAGAGAAGGGACAATGTTACTATCCTTTTTCCACACTTATGCTTCAAAGTAGCACCATGATCTTCATGATAGAGAGTCTCCTATGTTGTCACTTTCATAAACTAGTGGGAATTTTACATTATAGAACTTGGCTTGTATATTCCAATGACGGGCTTCCTCAAATTGACCTAGGTCTTCGTGAGCAAGCAAGTTGGATGCACACCCACTTAGTTTCTTTTGTTGAGCTTTCATACACCTATAGCTCTAGTGCATCTGTTGCATGGCAATCCCTACTCACTCACATTGATATCTATTGATGGGCATCTCCATAGCCTGTTGATACGCCTAGTTGATGTGAGACTATCTTCTCCTTTTTTGTCTTCTCCACAACCACCATTCTATTCCACCATAGTGCTATATCCATGGCTCACGCTCATATATTGCGTGAAGATTGAAAAAGTTTGAGAACATCAAAAGTAGGCTTGTCATCGGGGTTGTGCATGATTTAATACTTTGTGTGATGAAGATAGAGCATAGCCAGACTATATGATTTTGTAGGGATAACTTTCTTTGGCCATGTTATTTTGAGAAGACATGATTGCTTAGTTAGTATGCTTGAAGTATTATTATTTCTATGTCAATATTAAACTTTTATCTTGAATCTTTCGGATCTTACATTCATGCCACAATAAAGGAAAAAATACATTGAGAAATATGTTAGGAAGCATTCCACATCAAAAATTCTGTTTTTATCATTTACCTACTCGAGGACGAGCAGGAATTAAGCTTGGGGATGCTGATACGTCTCCAACCTATCTATAATTTTTTTATTGCTCCATGCTATTATATTATCTATTTTGGATGTTACTGGGCTTATTTTTACACTTCTATATTATTTTTGGGACTAACCTATTAACCAGAGGCCCAGCCCAAATTGTTGTTTTTTGCCTATTTCAGTGTTTTGCCGAAAAGGAATATCAAACGGAGTCCAAACGGAATGAAACCTTCGGGGACGTGATTTTCTCAACGAACGTGATCCAGGAGACTTGAAGTGGGTGCCAAGAAACAATCAAGGAGGCCAAGAGGCAGGGGCGCGCCTACCCCCCCCCCCCTCGGGCACGCTCTCCACCCTCGTGGGCCCCTCATTGCTCCACTGACGTACTTCTTCCTCCTATATATATCCATGTACCCTCCCAAACATCCACGAGCACCACGAAAACCTAATTCCACCGCCACAACCTTCTGTACCCAAGAGATCCCATCTTGGGGCCTTTTTCGGAGCTCCGCCTGTCGTGGTAACGATTCCGACAATAAGAGAGGGGTAAGATAAAGGAGCATGATCTATCGAGATGCATATGGGTGACACGGTGGTTTTAGCGAGTTCGGGCCTCTCACGGTAGAGATAACAACCCTCCGTCTCGTGCTCCGGAGAGGCTTTGTTTTATCTTAGTATGTATCCGGAGATTACAATGAGAGTAGAACGGATCCCCGTAGTCCTAAGACTAATGGTGAAAAAGAGAGACATGGAAGAAGAAAAATGCCCTAGTCTAGTGGTGGGGTGGCTTATATAGAGTGCACCACCCCCTCACCTCCTATGTTACAAAGTGGGGCATGAATGCCATAAAGCCAGCCCACTATCAAGCCTTCACTATGAGAATGATGTCGACTACTTTGCTGCGTGCTGGTCTTCATATATCTGAGTGAGTCATACGGTCGAGTGGTGAACTGTCATCCGAGTGGATGGTATGTTGCTTGGTCGAGTGGATAGTATGCTACTTATCCGAGTGGATAGTATGTCTCTATGAAATTTACCTGGACCCACATGTTGTGTGGACCCCATGCTTCATGATATGTCGACCCTTCGTGGGCCTACCTGTTATGTGTATCCCCAACATTAGCCCCCGAATCGATAGCGATTTTGTAGAATGAGTTTGTGAAAGACACAATTTGGCCCGAGTGATTACGGAAATACTCGATACCTGTCATCGTGCTTTCAGACAACCAAGGTTTGAACAAAGTCTCAATGGATTCTGGTACTATGCTTCTCGACTGATCTGGGTAAGTGCCCGCGAGGAGCAACTTGGTGACATTTGATCATCTCTCGGAAGAGGTTAACTTGTGATCAGAGCATGGATGTGTCATTAAATCGGTGCAACAAGATTGACACATGGGCTGCTCTCTCAGAGAGATTCCATTCTTATCCTGGAGGAACGTCAATACGAGTCGGTTTTAGATCCACACTTGTGAGTTTCACGCTTTGAGTCCTAGAAGAAGGCTCAAAACAGGTCCACAGAGGAGCGTTAAAACTCACCTTATAAGAATTTTTTTTGGTAGTCGACGGGATTCTTTAAAACTTGTTTGTTTGTTGTTCGTCACTCAGACTGGTCAGGCCATACCGAGTGGAGATTATTCCAGTGGGGGCACGCTGAGTGCACCCACTGGGTGTAGTCCCCGAGACCGCCGTCGACTGCGGGCAGTCGGCGGGGGTCTGAGAGAGAAAATCTTCTTAGTCGGTACTGATTGGACTTGTTCTTCTCCGACTCAGAGGTCGAGTGATCTGGAGCTGGGTTTGCATCGAGCAAAATGTTTCTTTCCGAGTTCTCTTCCAGTGGGGGCACGCTGAGTGCACCCACTAGGTGTAGTCCCCGAGCCTCTATCGGACAGATGATTCTTGCAGAGGGTTTAAGTCTCCCGTAAACCTCCATGCAGTTGGCACGGTAAATATCTTTGTCTGGAATTGAATCAATCGGATGGATCTTCAAGCGCTTGGCATGGTAAATAATCTCAGCTTGGAGCTGAGTCAGTTGGACTGATCTTCGTGCACTTGGCACTGTAAATGAATTCAATCTGGAACTGGATCAATCAAGTGATCTTTGTGCACTCGGCACGATGAATGAATTCGGCCTTGAAACTGTCGACTGTAGAAAAAAGCTGGCCACTCTAGGGAGTAATCGTTCCAGTAGTACTTCTTATATCGACCGTTAGATTTTGCGTGAAAGGGGTATTTGTCCGAGTGGACGTGCTTCCCGACTGATCGGGGTATGTTGACTGCAAGGAAAAATTTGGTGGCACTTGTATGTATGGCCAGAAAGATATTCCTGATGTGATCAATGGGTCGATTGAATGGGCGTAACCCCGGAGGACAGCATGGCAACGGCTATGCGTAGCCCCCGAGTGATGTTTGAAAGAGGTAAGCTTGCTACAAAGTGTGATATGAGGTTTGATCATATGAGTAACTTAGTCATTCCCGTGTTGGGGGTGTAGAGGTAAAGACATGTCCAACTGATGGTGACGCGCGAGGTGGCCGAGGGGCGATGATGTGTACAGCCGAGTGATGACGCGGGGCGGCCGAGTGGTGAAGACGTGCATGACCGAGTGGTGACGCGTGGAGCGGCCGAGTCATGTTGTGTGAGGTGGTCGAATGATGAAGACGTGCAAAACTGTGTGGCAACGCGCGGGGCGGCCGAGTGGTGAAGAACTACGTGTCCAGCCAAGTGGTGACGCGCGGAGCATCCATATGGTGAAGGAATGCACAACCGAGAGGCGACGCACGGAGCGGCCAAGTGGTGAAGACGTGCACAACAGAGTGGCGACGTGTGGGGCGGCCGAGTGAGGATGCGCGAGGTGACTGAGTGAAGGACTACGTGTCTAGCCAAGGGGTGACGCGCGGAGCGGCCGAATGACGACGCGTGGCGTGGCCAAGTGACGACGCG
The DNA here is from genome assembly GCF_002162155.2 of Triticum dicoccoides. Classification (NCBI taxonomy): domain Eukaryota; kingdom Viridiplantae; phylum Streptophyta; class Magnoliopsida; order Poales; family Poaceae; genus Triticum; species Triticum dicoccoides. The sequence goes on from NC_041386.1 coordinate 99,547,028, forward strand.
ATGGGCAGCCGAGTGAAAGATTGCGTGTCCAGGCAAGTGGCTGAAATTGTCTTCGAAGGAGTTAGCCGGATGCTTTTGAAGCTAATGTAGTGACGAGGTCGGTGTAGTCTGGTTGCGACACAACAAGACCGGCGTGACAACTGAGTCTGGGTAGAAATGAAGATGGCGCACAGAGCGTCTGAGTGATTATAAAACTTGTCAAAGTCGGATCGAATGCACTTGTTGAAGTGAAGGATCTGACAGGTGATGAAGTACTCGACTACTCAGGAGAATGTCATTCCAAACGAGATGCAGCCCACGAGTGCGGCGTAGCCCCCGAGCGTACTACAGGCTTCAACAACGGACATGTCAGAATATGAGAAATATAGTTTTGAATGGATGATTTGCAATTCATCGAGTCGGGCTCGGGTAAAGATGAGGAGAAGCTTTCGAATGATGCTCGAAAGAGGCAAACTCACAAAAGAGTGAAGTGTGAAATTTAATTACAAAAGGGACTTATCTGTCTCATGCCTGACGAGGTCTATATCATTGATACGATGAAGAGGATTCCACAGAGGGTTTGGCTGGATGTGTTTGAAGTCAACAGAGCGACAAGGTCGGTGTTGTGGTGCGCTAGGACCGGTACGGTGACCGAGTCTGAGCAGCAATGAAGTTGGTGCATAAGGCCGTCGAGTGATCGCGTAACTTGTGTAAAAAATGGCACAAGCCAACGAAATAATTTCTCGAGGAAATTTGATGTGTGCTAAAATGATTTGTGTGAATAACACCCATAGACACCCGCTCGGAGTGCAAGGGGTTTGCTAGTTAACTAGCAAGAGTCTGGAAGAGCGAAGGATCCGTTCGAACTTGTCGAAGTGAAGGATCCGACTGAACTCATTGGAATACTGGCTCAAATAAAAGAGAAGTGTAGTGTTTCGACTGAGTTGCAGCCCTGGAGGAACGATGCAAACTCGAAATGAAGAACGACACATGGTGTTCGTGAATGATGTATGTGAAAAAATGGAAGTTGGACTCGGGAGTCACATAACCAGTACTAAGCAAGTATGTGAAAATAAGCAGCCGAGCGTAGAGGTACACTTGGTGGCGTGGCCTCCGAGTGAACGTGATGTGTCAATTATGGGATACTCGGGAAGACGGAAATAACAGAATGTAAAATGACTTAGCTGTCTCAAGGCGCGCGAGTGGCCGAGTGGTGATGAGGCGACCAACCGAGTGGCGATGCGCGGGGCGGACGAGTGGTGATGAGGTGACCAACCGATGGTGACGCGCGGGGCGGCCGAGTGGTTATGAGGTGACCAACCGAGTGGCAACGCACGGGGCGGCCGAGTGGTGATGA
>NC_041386.1:99549452-99602220 GCF_002162155.2 Triticum dicoccoides
CCAATCGAAGGCGACGCGCGGGGAGGCCGAGTGGTGATGAGGTGACCAACTGATGGCGACTCACGGGGCGGCCGAGTGGTGATGAGGTGACCAACCGAAGGCGACGCGCGGGGCGGCCGAGTGGTTATGAGGTGACCAACCGAGTGGCGGCGCGTGGGGCGGCCGAGTGGATTAGACGCGTGGCACGGAGTGATGTTGCGCGGGGCCTCCGAGTGATGTAGACATGTCCCATGGAGTGACGATGTGTGGGGCGTCCAAGTGAAGTAGACGGGTCCCCCAAAGTGACGATGTGCGGGGCGTCCGGGTGAAGTAGACGTGTTCCGCGAAGTGACGAAGTGCGGGGCATCCAGGTGAAGTAGACACGTCCCGCGGAGTGACGACGCGTAGGGCGTCCGAGTGAAGTAGACACGTCCTGTGAAGTGACGATGTGCGGGGCGTCCGGGTGAAGTAGACGCGTTCCACGGAGTGGTGACGCGCAGGGCGGCCAATTAGGTAAGTTGATGAAGATGTGCCCAGTCAAATGGCAACGCGCGGGGCAGCCGAGTGATGGCGTATCTAGCAGACTGACGATGTGCGGTAGGCGAATGTCTGGACATTTAATTGTTCGAGAAAACCTGCACATTGTTCGTCCGAGTGCGGAATCCACCCGAATGATATCGGATGTTTAGTTGCCCGTATGTACAATGTATGAGGATGAACTATGAAAATACACTTAGCTTGTCGGGCAAGCCAATGAAGAGGTGTCCTCCAAATGGTGACGCGATGGCGTCCGAGAGATGAGGACGTGTCCAACTGATAGCCACACGGGGCGACCGAGTGCCTGCACGTTAGTCATCTGGATGGAAATAACATCCGAATAAACCGGGGCATTTTAGTTGTCTGTCCGAATGTATGTCCGAGTGTACAGGAGCACCGGTTCGGAGTAACAGGCAGCTGGGCCGGGACACAAGCTGCATGTGCGCTCGAGGTTTGCGCAAGTGGCTCCGAAAAGAGTGGACTAACACCGGATTAATTGTTTTTTTTGAGAGTACGTCAATAGCGTATCATATTTTTATAGAAGGAAGCAGAAAAAATTACAAGATTTTACGACGATGCGAGCATCGCCGTGAATACACCAACTCCAACTCCTTAAACACAAACAACTACTCTCTCACAAATCTACTCAAGCCTACCACTCCCATCCCCGCGAGCTTCCAAGATCTGATCTCTTCTAGTATTTGCTGAGCTAGCCTCGTGGGGGAACTCACTTGCTCAGCCCGATTGAAAACTCTTGCATTTTGTTGTTTCCAAAGCAACCAGGCAGCGGCAATGACAAAAGTGTCGAACCCTCGTTTGTATGGTTGTCGGAAGTTTCTTCTTGCCCTCAACCACCACTCCTGAAAAGTGTCAAGGACATGTGGGATCTCCACATTGATCTGCATGGTAAGAAAGCATTGGTGCCAGACTTTCCTCGAATAGACACATTGTGCCAAGATATGATCCGCATTATCTTCTTCCTGCATGCACGTATAGCATGCCGAAGGCGCATCCTGCAGCCCATGTCGGGCTCTTCGGTCTGAAGTCCAGATACGGTATTGCACAGCCAACCATGCAAAGATTTTGCACTTGAGGGTCGCCCAGCTTCGCCAGATGCATGTGGTTGTGCTCGATCTCACCAGCCCCTGGCATAGCCTCTCATATGTGGACCTGGACGTATAAGAGCCGGACGGATTACAAGGCCATTGAAAGGCATCCTCAGAAGTAACATCTCTCGGAGTGGTAGTAATGACTTGCTGGAGGTGAATGAGTTGGATGTGAGCCATGAAGGATAGATCGCCTCGGATGCCATTGATCCAAGCATTATCAATCATTGCTTGCTGGATTGTCCTTCTATTTCTGATGCGCACATCAACTGCAGCAACAATCATGGGAGCTACATCCACAGCAGCGAAACCTTGAATCCATCGATCAGACCAAAAGAGCACCTTGTCCCCTTTACCTGCTGTTATGTGGATGGTGCTATCAAACATAGCTCTTGCCTCCTCATCAATGTCATTTGTCAGTCCATGCCACGGCCTCTCAGCGTCAGTGCAACGTAGCCATTCCCAGCGAACACGAAGAGCAAGTGCTTGCAGTTGTAAGTTTTTGACTCCAAGGCCTCCGAACTTTGTAGGTTTGCAAATGGTGTTCCAAGCAACCGGGCATTGTCCTCCGTTGGTTCTGTCTTTTCCAGCCCAGAAAAAAGATTGCATCCAAGTATTGATTTCTTCAAACACCCAGAGTGGTGGGTTTAGAACGAGCAAATGGTGTATTGGTCTAGCTGCTATGACACTCTTGACGAGGATTAATCTGCCTGGTCTCTGAATAAGTCCTCGCTGCCATGCTGGGATAAATTGCTTAACCTGATCTAGCAGCGGTTGCCAATCAGTCCTCGTAAGCTGGTTTATGGCGAGTGGCAATCCGAGATATTTGCATGGAAAACTTCCAGATTGACAGTTTAGGAAGCTTATCACCCTTTCCTTATCCTCTGGATCTCCTCGAATTAAAATGGCAGAAGTCTTCCTGTAGTTGATTCTAAGTCCTGATGCTAACCCAAATATATTTAGTGCCTCTCTCACACATGCCAGGTCAGGCACAGATGGCCGGATGAACAGGGCCACATCTTCAGCAAAGATGGAAAGCCTCTGTGTATCTTTGATGCCCGAGAAGGAAGAGAGCACACCCTCCCTAGCTGCCTTCCCAATCACAGATTAATTGTAAGGCAAGCGCATAGGCAGCAAATTAATCTCGCATTGAAGACCACCTCGTCTTTCCGTTTCCTGTAATTGGGTGCATTTACCTGCATGCACATAATCAAGGAAGACGTGACCCACTCACCTTGCGTGGTTAAATGAAACGAAGGCATCATGGCAAGCAACCGGCGACGGAGGGAAGAACCGCCGCGACCGGGGGCCTGACGGGCTCCCTATTTCAGCGCCGCGCCGGGTCTGCGCGCATGCCGCGGCGACCACATCGGAGAAGCTGGTGAGGGAGGAGTGTGCAGCGTGCCTACGACGCCGGCGGGAGGGGCGCCTCCACTATGGAGATCGCTGTCAAGCGGACGACTGGGCCGAGAAGCTCCGCGTTGCTGGCCAGGCTCATGTCTCTGTGGAGCAGGAAGGGAGGACCGCTGCACCATTAGCATCAGGCCGGCGGCAGGATTCAGGAACACTGTTGGAGGTGTGTTTCCGGCGTGGATGGACATGTCGGAGGTCGGTGAAGCCCGGGAGGTGGCAATCGACTTCATGGAGACGTTGGCAGTTGGCGACGAAGAAGACAGGCGATAGCGGACTGGCCATGTCAGGAGCTCGGCTTCCATGGCCCTCGTCCAAACAGTGGCGTTGTTACTCGTGCTCTCTGGTTGATGTGAAGAAGATGAAGACGCCGTCCTCCTCGTCTTGTATCTTTTCTTTTCCTTTTGATTGATCAAAACTCCACAGGACTCGCATGAGCGTGCGTACATATAGAAAAAACAACCATTATTAGTAGAATAAAGATCGATTGTAAAGCAAAAGACAGGATCGAATGAAACTTCCTGATTCCTCTATACGAAGAGTATCATGTCTTTCAAGTGAGTGGAGCAATGTCTGAAACATCCTTAATCAAATTCTCCATCGATGATTGTTGATCGACGGACGAAGATCGAAGAAATAAAACCATTTGCATCACGGCTCAATAGACGCCATGCCCCACGGTGGGCGCCAACTGTCGTGGTAATGATTCCAACAATAAGAGAGGGGTAGGATAAAGGATCATGATCTATCGAGATGCATATGGGTGACACGGTGGTTTTAGCGAGCTCGGGCCTCTCACGATAGAGATAACAACCCTACGTCTCGTGCTCCGGAGAGGCTTTGTTTTATCTTAGTATGTATCCGGAGATTACAATGAGAGGAGAACGGATCCCCGTAGTCCTGAGACTAATGGTGAAAAAGAGAGAGTCATGGAAGAAGAGAAAGCCCCTGGTCTAGTGGTGGGGGTGGCCTATATAGAGTGTGCCACCCCCTCACCTCCTATGTTACAAAGTGGGGCATGAATGCCATAAAGCCAGCCCACTATCAAGCCTTCACTATGAGAATGATGTCGACTGCTTTGCTGCCTGCTGGTCTTCGTATATCTGAGTGAGTCGTATGGTCGAGTGGTGAACTGTCATCCGAGTGGATGGTATGCTGCTTGGTCGAGTGGATAGTATACTGCTTGTCCGAGTGGATAGTATGTCTCTATGAAATTTACCTGGACCCACATGTTGTGTGGACCCCATGCTTCATGATATGTTGACCCTTCGTGGGCCTACCTATTATGTGTATCCCCAACACCGCCGGAGGGGGCATTGATCACGGAGGGCCTCTACATCAACTCCATGGCCTCTCCGGTGATGTGTGAGTAGTTTACTTCAGACCTTTGGGTCCATAGCTAGTAGCTAGATGGCTTATTCTCTCTCTTTGGATCTCAATACAAAGTTCTCCTTGATTCTCTTGGAGATCTATTCGATGTAATCTTCTTTTGCGGTGTGTTTGTCGAGATCCGATGAATTGTGGGTTTATGATCAAGTCTATCTATGAACAATATTTGAATATTCTCTGAATTCTTTTATGTATGATTGGTTTATCTTTGCAAGTTTCTTCGAATTATCAGTTTGGTTTGGCCTACTAGATTGATCTTCTTGCAATGGGAGAAGTGCTTAGCTTTGGGATCAATCTTGCGGTGCTCGATCCCAGTGACAGAAAGGTAAACGACACGTATTGTATTGTTGCCATCGAGGATAAAAAGATGGGGTTTACATCATATTGCATGAGTTTATCCCTCTACATCATGTCATCTTGCTTAAGGCGTTACTCTGTTCTTATGAACTTAATACTCTAGATGCATGTTGGATAGCGGTCGATGTGTGGAGTAATAGTAGTAGATGCAGGCAGGAGTCGGTCTACTTGTCACGGACGTTATGCCTATATACATGATCATGCCTAGATATTCTCATAATTATTCGCTTTTCTATCAAATGCTCGACAGTAATTTGTTCACCCACTGTAATACTTATGCTATCTTGAGAGAAGCCACCAGTGAAACCTATGGCCCCGGGTCTATTTTCCATCATATTAATCTCCCGTCAACAAGTTATTTCTGCATCGTTTATTTTGCTTTATTTACTTTCAATCTATATCATAAAAATACCAAAAATATTTATCTTATCATTATTATCTTTATCAGATCTCACTCTTGCAAGTGGCCGTGAAGGGATTGACAACCCCTTTATCGCGTTGGTTGCGAGGTTCTTATTTGTTTATGTAGGTACGAGGTGACTCGCGCGTGGTCTCCTACTGGATTGATACATTGGTTCTCAAAAACTGAGGGAAATACTTACGCTGCTTTACTGCTCCACCCTTTCCTCTTCAAGGGAAAACCAACGCAGTGCTCAAGAGGTAGCAGCCCCCCTCCTTCCTTCTCTTCTCTTCCTCCTTCCCTTCTTCTCCTACTTGGACTAGGAAAGGGGGGGACCAAATCCTACTTGGACCGGGAGTCCAAGTAGGACTCCCCCATGGCGCACCCACCATAGGGTCGGCCACCTCTCCTTTCCCCTTTATATACTTGGGAGGGGGCACCCCAAAGACACACCAAGTCTTCTCTTAGCCGTGTGCGGTGCCCCCCTCCACAGTTACACACCTCGGTCATATTGTCGTAGTGCTTAGGTGAAGCCCTGCGCCCGTAACTTCATCATCACCGTCATCACGCTGTCGTGCTGACGAAACTCTCCCTCAGCCTCAACTGGATCAAGAGCTCGAGGGACGTCATCGAGCTGAACGGGTGCTGAACGTGGAGGTGCCGTATGTTCGGTACTTGGATCGGTTGGATCGCGAAGATGTTCGACTACATCAACCGCGTTACTAAACGTTTCCGCTTTCGGTCTACGAGGGTACGTGGACACACTCTCCCGGCTCGTTGCTATGCTTCTCCTAGATAGATCTTGCGTGATCATAGGAATTTTTTTCAAAATACTGCGTTCCCCAACACAAAGGGTTCAACTCTCATTCGACACACACACCATAGCAAGGAGAAGAGGGAGAGCTCTACCCTTCTTCCTCCTCTAGCAATACAGCTCTAGGAGCAACTCTGTATACTCTTGATCATAGTCATCTCAGTAGGACTAGGGGTGTTATCTCTCCGGAGAGCCCCAAACCTGGGTACGTCTCGTGTACTCCCGAGCTCGTGCTCACTCTCGCTTCCGGAACCCGAGGACGTCCTCATGGCTCCACCCACGATAAGCCACCCCCTGGCATCTGTCGTGAGATTACCACGACAGTCCTGTTTTGACATGTACAAAATAGTCTATCTTGCTCGCTTCACTGTTGTAACTATATATTAGCCCTAGTCATGTGTGCTTACAAAAACATCTCAGGATGAAGTGACATTAACACAAAGATCTGAGAGCAGTGCGGCATGGCCGTTACCAAATGATTATGGATTGGAATTGGAATGTGCTGATGTTCTCGAGCATCAACTAGAGGTGGTAAGACAACGTGTACATGATTCTCAACATGCAATCAACATGTTGAGACTAGAGTTGCAAGTATTAGATGCAAGAGTCGACAAAAATGAAACAAGACACTGAGGTAACCACAAAGGAATTGGAGATTTTGCAGACTAAAATTTGTGCTATCTGAATCCGGCCAATCGTATTTTCTGAAGAGATTATGGTTCAAATGGTAAGTTCTATTGATGCGTGTCCATGATGTATGAGCTTTATTTGCCCAGTGTATGTAATTTGTTGTTTTTGTACGCTTTATTATCACTGGTGCCGAACTATAATGCCCAGTGGGTATAATCTGTTGTAATTTCTTTATTATATAGTGTAGAATTATTCTTTATTTCTATGCCTTAGTCTCTTTATTGTATAGTGTAGGTTTTTTAGAGGCGATAGTATAGAGTAGGATATTTCTTTGTATATGCTATATCATTGAAACGGGGGCCAACACGCCCAAACATTACCTGGGCGCCATCCGAACGAACAAACATGTGTAGTCAAAGCTGGCCTTAATTGGGTTGTCAACTTAATATTTAGTGGATCCCAATCGATGTGGCCCACCGTAACAACGGCTCTTAGCACGTCGTTAATAGGCCGAAAGCTTGATAGGGCCGTATAAATGGAAATGGCCCGCAGGCCTCTAGCAGGCTGAAATAAATGTCAATTTTGTCTCGGCCCTTTTACTTGATGGGCCAGTAAGAGGCCGAAAGTGTTTTGGGCCAAAAGAGGCCCAATTTACAAACTAGGCTTTTAACACGCCGAAAGTCGCGTCGGGCTAAAATTGTGCCCTGCGAAACGTGGGCCGCTAATGGACCAAAAATCAGGTGGCACCGTCAAAGGCCCAACTGTTGTGCGGGCCGTTAACAGGCCGAAAGACAAAATGGGCTAGGAATTGGCCTATTTACAGAATGGGCCGAGGAAAGGCCGAAAGTCACAACGGGCTAGAAGTTGGCCCAACTACATAATGGGCCGAGAAAAGGCCAAAAGACGCACCGGCGACATATTGGACCATATCTATAATGGGCTGCTAACAGGCCGAAAGAAGGGTGGGCCGTAATTGGCCCAAAGACGTAGCGGGCTGATACGTCTCCAACGTATCTACTTTTCCAAACACTTTTGCCCTTATTTTGGACTCTAACTTGCATGATTTGAATGGAGCTAATCCGGACTGACGTTGTTTTCAGCAGAATTACCATGGTGTTATTTATGTGCAGGAGCAAATGTTCTCGGAATGACCTGAAACTTCACGGAGCTACTTTTTAGAAAATAAGAAAAATACCTGCAAAAGATGAAGGCCAGGGGGGCCACCACCTTGCCACGAGGATGGGGGGCGCGCGCCCCTACCTCGTGGGTCCCCTGTAGCGTCTCCGACTCCAACTCCATATATTGAGTTTCGACGAGAAAAAAATTAGAGAGAAGAAATCATCACGTTTTACGATACAAAGCCGCCGCCAAGCCCTAAAACCTCTCGGGAGGGCTGATCTGGAGTCCGTTCGGGGCTCCGGAGAGGGGAATCCATCGCCATCGTCATCATCAACCATCCTCCATCACCAATTTCATGATGCTCACCGTCATGCGTGAGTAATTCCATCGTAGGCTTGCTGGACGGTGATGGGTTGGATGGGATCTATCATGTAATCGAGTTAGTTTTGTTAGGGTTTGATCCCTAGTGTCCACTATGTTCTGAGATTGATGTTGCTATGACTTTGCTATGCTTAATGCTTATCACTAGGGCCCGAGTGCCATGATTTCAGATCTGAACCTATTATGTTTTCATCAATATATGAGTGTTCTTGATCCTATCTTGCAAGTCTATAGTCACCTATTATGTGTTATGATCCGTTAACCCCGAAGTGACAATAATCGGGATACTTACCGGTGATGACCGTAGTTTGAGGAGTTCATGTATTCACTATGTGTTAATGATTTGTTCCGGTTCTCTATTAAAAGGAGGCCTTAATATCCCTTAGTTTCCGTGAGGACCCCGCTACCATGGGAGGGTAGGACAAAAGATGGCATGCAAGTTATTTTCCATAAGCATGTATGACTATGTTCGGAATACATGCCTACATTATATCAATGAACTGGAGCTAGTTCTGTGTCACCCTAGGTTATGACTGTTACATGATGAATCGCATCCGACATAATTCTCCATCACTGATCCATTGCCTACGAGCTTTCCATATATTGTTCTTCGCTTATTTACTTTTCCGTTGCTATTGCTATCATCACTACAAAATACCAAAAACATTGCTTTTACTACTGTTACCTTTTGCTACCGTTACCACTACTATCATATTACTTTGCTACTAAACACTTTGCTACAGATATTAAGTTTCCAAGTGTGGTTGAATTGACAACTCATCTGCTAATACTTGAGAGTATTCTTTGGCTCCCCTTGTGTCGAATCAATAAATTTGGGTTGAATACTTTACCCTCGAAAACTGTTGCGATCCCCTATACTTGTGGGTTATCAAGACTATTTTCTGGCGCCGTCGCCGGGGAGTATAGCTCTATTCTTTGAGTCATTTGGGATTTATATCTGCTTATCATTATGAAGAACTTGAGAGATCCAAAAACCAAGATCTCTCCCTCAACTACGAGGGGAGGTAAGGAACTGCCATCTAGCTCTGCACTTGATTCACCTTCTGTTATGAGTAAGTTTGCGACACCTACACCTGCTTCTGCTATTCGTTCTGATATGTCGCATGTTATCGATGATGCCACTTCGGCTATGCATGATACTTATGATGAAACTACCTCTATGCCTGATACTACTTTGCCACTTAGTGATTTTCTTGATGAACAAATTGCTAGGGCTAGAGAAATTGAAAATATTGAATCTGATGATACTGATGAAAGTGATGATGAAGAATCACTTGTTATTCCTAAGGGTTATGTTTTTGATCAAGAAGCTTCTTTCGCTATCTTAGCTTGCGAACATAGAAATGAACTCAAAAGGTTATTAGCTAAATGGAGTAAGCAATCTCTAAGTGCTAGAATGAAACCTGGTCCTGCTTTTGCTACTTCACCTATCTTTGTTACCGATAAGGATTATGAATTCTCTGTTGATCCTGATATAATTACTTTGGTTGAATCTGATCCTTTTCATGGTTATGAATCTGAAACTGTTGTGGCACACCTTACTAAATTAAATGATATAGCTACCCTGTTTACTAAAGATGAGAGAACTCGCTACTTTTATATCCTTAAAATATTTTCATTCTCATTAAAGGGTGATGCTAAGATATGGTTTAATTCTCTTGATCCTGGTTGTGTGCGTAGTCCCCAGGATATGATTTATTACTTCTCTGCTAAATATTTCCTTGCTCATAAGAAACAAGCTGCTTTAAGGGATATATATAATTTTGTGCAAATTGAAGAAGAGAGTCTCCCACAAGCTTGGGGGAGGCTTCTCCAATTACTTAATGCTTTGCCTGATCATCCTCTTAAGAAAAATGAAATACTTGATATATTTTATAATGGACTAACCGATACCACCAGAGATTACCTGGATAGTTGTGTTGGTTCTGTTTTCAGGGAAAGAACACCGGATGAAGCTGAAATTTTATTGAACAATATGTTGATGAAAATAATTGGACACCTCCGGAGCCAATTCCTGAGCCTATTCCTAAACCAACTCCGAAGAAGAGGGGTATTCTATTTCTCAGTCCTGAAGATATGCAAGAGGCAAAGAAATCTATGAAAGAAAAAGGTATTAAAGCTGAAGATGTTAAGAATTTACCTCCTATTGAAGAAATACATGGTCTTAATTTACCGCCTGTTGAAGAAACATATAATCCAAATCCTTCTCCTATTGAAGAAACTCATGGTCTTGATAACCCGACACATGTAGTAAAGGTAAATTCTCTTTATAGATATGATAAAGGTGAAATCCCATTTACTAAATTTGCTAGCCCATGTTTAGATGAGTTTGATAAATTTATGGCTAAGCAAGAAGACTTTAATGCTTATTTTGGTAGACAATTGAAATACAATTCAAATATTCTTGAACACTTGGGTGATTATATGGCTAATGTTAAAGGTGAACTTAAACTTATTAGTAAACATGCTTCTATGGTTACCACTCAAGTAGAACAAGTACTTAAAGCTCAAAATGATTTGCTCAATGAATTGAATAGTAAATATAATGATTATGTTGTTAGAGTGGCTACTAGAACTTGTAGAATGACTCAGGAACCTTTGTATCCTGAAGGCCACCCTAAGAGAATTGAGCAAGATTCTCAGAGAAATAATATAGATGCACCTAGTTCTTCTAAAAAGAAGAAAAAGAAAAAGGATAGGACTTTGCATGCTTCTAGTGATCCTATTGTTGAAACACCTGAGAATCCAAATGATATTTCTATTTCTGATGCTGAAACTCAATCTGGAAATGAACCTGAAACTAGTAATAATGTTAACAATAATGTTCATAATGATGCTCAACCTAGTAATGATAATGATATAGAAATTGAACATGTTGTTGATCTTGATAACCCACAATCAAAGAATCAACAATATGATAAGAAAGACTTTGTTGCTAGGAAACATGGTAAAGAAAGAGAGCCTTGGGTTCAGAAACCCATGCCTTTTCCTCCCAAACCATCCAAGAAAAAGGATGATGAGGATTTTGAGCGCTTTGCTGAAATGATTAGACCTATCTTTTTGCATATGCGATTAACTGATATGCTCAAAACCAACCCTTATGCTAAGTATATGAAAGATATCATTATAAATAAAAGAAAGATACCGGAAGCTAAAATTTCCACCATGCTTGCTAATTATACTTTTAAGGGTGGAATACCAAAGAAACTAGGAGATCCTGGTGTACCCACTATACCATGCTCTATTAAAAGAAATTGTGTTAAAACTGCTTTATGTGATCTTGGAGCCGGTGTTAGTGTTATGCCTCTCTCTTTATATCGTAGACTTGATTTGAATAAGTTGACACCTACTGAAATATCTTTGCAAATGGCTGATAAATCAACTGCTATACCTGTCGGTATTTGTGAGGATGTGCCTGTTGTAGTTGCAAACGTTACTATTTTAACGGACTTTGTTATTCTTGATATTCCCGAGGACGATAGTATGTATATTATTTTTGGAAGACCCTTTTTGAATACTGTAGGGGCTGTTATTGATTGCACTCAATGTCAGTTCTCATGTTAATGGTAATGAGCATACGGTACACTTTCCGAGGAAACAACCTCAAGTTCATAGTATCAACTCTATTGGAAAAATTCCATCGATTATATTTGGAGGTTTTGAATTTCCTCTTCCTACTGTCAAGAAGAAATATGATATTCTTATTATTGGGGATGTACATATCCCCGTCGAGATAACATAGTGTTATTCGAAATTTCTCTGGTTCCATGTTATTCGGAATGAGTTCGTTAACAAGACTTGATCAACCTTGTTAGATGAAACTAGAAGGCACAACCTTCTGCACCCCACTTTTACTTTCTGTTATTTATATTAAATAAAATAAAAATAAATATTTTTTTGTCTGTTATCTGATTATCCGTGCAATATAAAAATATCCTGAAAATAAAAGTTCTCCAAATGCCCTGAAATTTAAATATGATTTTTTCTAGAATATTATAGAATATTTGGCACTGAGTGTTGGGAACGTAGTAAATTCAAAAATTTCCTACGCACACGCAAGATCATGGTGATGCATAGTAACGAGAGGGGAGAGTGTTGTCCACGTACCCTCGTAGACCGAAAGCGGAAGCGTTAGCACAACGCGGTTGATGTAGTCGTACGTCTTCACGATCCGACCGATCCAAGTACCGAACACACGGCACCTCCGAGTTCAGCACACGTTCAGCTCGATGACGTCCCGCGAACTCCGATCCAGCAGAGCTTCACGGGAGAGTTCCGTCAGCACGACGGCGTGGTCACGGTGATGATGTTGCTACCGACGCAGGGCTTCGCCTAAGCACTGCTACGATATGACCGATGTGGAATATGGTGAAGGGAGGCACCGCACACGGCTGGGAGAGATCAACTGATCAACTTGTGTGTCTAAAGGTGCCCCCTGCCCCTGTATATAAAGGAGCAAGGGGGAGGCCGGCCGGCCCTCTATGGGCGCACCAGGAGGAGGAGTCCTCCTCCTAGTAGGAGTAGGACTCCCCTTTCCTACTCCTACTAGGAGGAGGAAAGGAAGGAGGAGAAGGAGAAGGAAGGAGAAGGAGGAAAAGGAGAAAAGGGGGCCTGGCCCCCTAGTCCAATTCGGTTTGGGCTAGGGGGCCGCGCGCCCTGCCTCCTCTCTTCCACCACTTGGCCCATGAGGCCCATTACTTCTTCCTCGTATTCCCGTAACTCCCCGGTACCCCCGAAAATACCCGAATCACTCAGAACCTTTCCGATGTCCGAATATAGTCGTCCAATATATCGATCTTTACGTCTCGACCATTTCGAGACTCCTCGTCATGTCCCCAATCTCATCGGAGACTCCGAACTCCTTCGGTACATCAAAACATATAAACTCATAATATAACTGTCATCAAACTTTAAGCGTGCGGACCCTACGGGTTCGAGAACTATGTAGACATGACCGAGACACGTCTCCGGTCAATAACCAATAGCGGAACCTGGATGCTCATATTGGCTCCCACATATTCTACGAAGATCTTTATCAGTCAGACCGCATAACAACATATGTTGTTCCCTTTGTCATCAGTATGTTACTTGCCCGAGATTCGATCGTCGGTATCTCAATACCTAGTTCAATCTCGTTACCGGCAAGTCTCTTTACTCGTTCCGTAATACATCATCCCGCAACTAACTCATTAGTTGCAATCCTTGCAAGGCTTAAGTGATGTGCATTACCGAGAGGGCCCAGAGATACCTCTCCGACAATCGGAGTGACAAATCCTAATCTCGGAATACGCCAACCCAACAAGTACCTTCGGAGACACCTGTAGAGCACCTTTATAATCACCCAGTTACGTTGTGATGTTTGGTAGCACACAAAGTGTTCCTCTGGTAAACGGGAGTTGCATAATATCATAGTCATAGGAACATGTATAAGTCATGAAGAAAGCAATAGCAACAAACTAAACGATCAAGTGCTATGCTAACGGAATGGGTCAAGTCAATCACATCATTCTCCTAATGATGTGATCCCGTTAATCAAATGACAACTCATGTCTATGGTTAGGAAACATAACCATCTTTGATCAACGAGCTAGTCAAGTAGAGGCATACTAGTGACACTCTGTTTGTCTATGTATTCACACATGTATTATGTTTCCGGTTAATACAATTCTAGCATGAATAATAAACATTTATCATGATATAAGGAAATAAATAATAACTTTATTATTGCCTCTAGGGCATATTTCCTTCAGTCTCCCACTTGCACTAGAGTCAATAATCTAGTTCACATCATCATGTGATTTAATACCAATAGTTCACATCACCATGTGATTAACACCCATAGTTCACATCGACATGTGACCAACACCCAAAGGGTTTACTAGAGTCAATAATCTAGTTCACATTGTTATGTGATTAACACCCAAAGAGTACTGAGGTGTGATCATGTTTTGCTTCTGAGAGAAGTTTAATCAACGGGTCTGACACATTCAGATCCGTAAGTATTTTGCAAATTTCTATGTCAACAATGCTCTGCACAGAGCTACTCTAGCTAATTGCTCCCACTTTTAATATGTATCCATATTGAGATTTAGAGTCATCTGGATCAGTGTCAAAATTTGCATCGACGTAACCCTTTACGACGAACCTTTTGTCACTTCCATAATCGAGAAACATATCCTTATTCCACTAAGGATAATTTTGACCAATGTCCAGTGATCTACTCCTAGATCACTATTGTACTCCTTTGCCAAACTCAGGGCAGGGTATACAATAGGTCTGGTACACGGCATGGCATACTTTATAGAACCTATGGCTGAGGCATAGGGAATGACTTTCATTCTCTCTCTATCTTCTGCCGTGGTCGGGTTTTGAGTCTTACTCAACTTCACACCTTGTAACATAGGCAAGAACTCCTTCTTTGACTGTTCCATTTTGAACTACTTCAAAATCTTGTCAAGGTATGTACTCATTGAAAAACTTATCAAGCATCTTGATCTATCTCTATAGATCTTGATGCTCAATATCTAAGCAGCTTCACTGAGGTCTTTCTTTGAAAAAACTCCTTTCAAACATTCCTTTATGCTTTGCAGAATAATTCTACATCATCTCCGATCAACAATATGTCATACATATACTTATCAGAAATGTTGTAGTGCTCCCACTCACTTTTTTGTAAATACAGGCTTCATCGCAAGTCTGTATAAAACTATATGCTTTGATCAACTTATCAAAGCGTATATTCCAACTCCGAGATGCTTGCACCAGTCCATAGATGGATTGCTGGAGCTTGCATATTTTGTTAGTGCCTTTAGGATCGACAAAACCTTCTGGTTGCATCATATACAACTCTTCTTTAATAAATTCTATTAAGGAATGCAGTTTTGTTTATCCATTTGCCAGATTTCATAAAATACGGCAATAACTAACATGATTCGGACAGACTTAAGCATAGATACGAGTGAGAAATTCTCATCGTGGTGAACACCTTGCACTTGTCAAAAACCTTTTTGCGATAATTCTAGCTTTGTAGATAGTTACACTACTATCAGCGTCCGTCTTTCTCTTGAAGATCCATTTAATCTCAATGGCTCGCCAATCTTTGGGCAAGTCAATCAAAGTCCATACTTTGTTCTTATACATGGATCTCATCTCAGATCTCATGGCCTCAAGCCATTTCGCGGAATCTGGGCTCATCATCGCTTCCTCATAGTTCATAGGTTCGTCATGGTCAAGTAACATGACCTCCAGAATAGGATTACCGTACCACTCTGGTGCGGATCTCACTCTGGTTTACCTACGAGGTTCGGTAGTAACTTGATCTGAAGTTACATGATCATCATCATTAGCTTCCTCACTAATTGGTGTAGTAGTCACAGGAACAGATTTCTGTGATGAACTACTTTCCAATAAGGGAGCAGGTACAGTTACCTCATCAAGTTCTACTTTTCTCCCACTCACTTCTTTCGAGATAAACTCCTTCTCTAGAAAGGACCCATTCTCAGTAATGAATATCTTGCCTTCGGATCTGTGATAGAAGGTGTACCCAACATTTTCTTTTGGATATCCTATGAAGACGCCTTCTTCGATTTGGGTTTGAGCTTATCAAGTTGAAACTTTTTCACATAAGCATTGCAACCTCAAACTTTAAGAAATGACAGCTTAGATTTCTTGCCAAACCATAGTTCATACGGTGTCGTCTCAACGGATTTAGATGGTGCCCTATTTAACGTGAATGTAGCTGTCTCTAATGCATAACCTCAAAACTATAGTGGTTAATCGGTAAGAAACATCATAGATTGCACTATATCCAATAATAGTACGGTTATGACGTTCGGACACACCATTATGTTGTGGTGTTGTGACGCCCGGATAATCAAGCTACAGTAAACCCTTGCTAATGGTGCCACGTCACCTCGATTTTTGTTAATAAACTCATGTTAGTTCGAAACGATTCAAATTCAAATTTTAATTAAAGGCAAACAATAAAAGTTTTCAAATATTAAAACTAAAATGTTCGGAGTGAGCCAAATAATGCATAGGTAATTATGGCGGAGGAACTACACTTTTTTTTAAATGTTCAAATACTCTAAAGTGATTTAAACAGTAGCAAAATCAATTATATAAATGCCTTTGGTATTTTATAAATTGCTAAACTAATTTAATTCGGGGTAAAAAAATTTCATGGCAGTCGGTTATTCTGGAACATTACTTTAGGGGCTATTGTCATATTTTACTAAACTAAAATTAATGTGTAAATAAAAAGAAAATAGAAACAAAAAAATTAAATAAAAAGAAAAAAAGATAAATATAAGACAACCCCGGGCTCTCCCTGGGCCTCGGCCCACTCCTACCCATCCATCCCAATTCCCCCCGCACCGGTTGCCCTCTCCTGTTCCTCGGTCTCAAACCACAACAGGGACGTGCTCCCGCCCGACCACCTCGCCGGCCACGCCGACGAGGAGATAAGGGCGCCACGCCCCGACTCCTCAATCCTATCCCCCCCACTCGCTCGCTCCCTTCTCCCTCTCTACTGTGCCCTGCCTCCCTCCTCAGACCCCCCTCCTTCCTGATCTCCGCCATGGACGCGTCGTCGGCGTAGCCATCACCGATGGCCTCCTCGCTGCCAGAGACCGCGCCACGGGCACCATCTTCGTCGCCTACTTCGACTACATGGGCGAGATCGAGCCGGAAACCACCGGGACGCCCGCTGCTTCCCCGTCCTCAACCTCCATCCGTCTCGGTCGCCGCCGCCGTCGCCAACACCGGCCACCTCTGCTGCTCCTAAGCCACTCGACGGGCCTCCTTGTGCCTGCTCGGTGAGCACATCCTCTCCCCTCCCGTTCTTGCGCCGTAGGCCGCCGTCCCCGAGCTCGTCCGAGCTGTCGCGTACCGTACGTGCGTGTGTGCTGTGACTGCTTCTATGCACGCGTGCCGGCCTCTCCGTGGTCTAGTGCTACTTTGCCTGCTACTGCTCCAACGCCGCCCCGTATGGCGCTCGCCGACCCGCCACACGCGTGTCACCACGCCCGCACGCACCAGCCCTGCCCTTGATCGTGCCCGTAGTCGCCGCGACCGTGCCGCCCGCGCCCAACGCCCCTGGCCTCCGCTGCTGCTCACGCCGCGGCTTGCTGCTCGCCTAAGCTCCTGCACCCGCCCGCCGCACGCACCAGGCGCCCGTGCTGCTCGCTGCAGCTCCGCCTGCTGTACTACTTGCCGCTGCCGCTGGGCGATGCTCTGCTGCCCACCGCTGCGTCTGGCCCTGACCGGCCTTGCCGTGCAGCCCCGCTCCCCGCGCCCTGCCTTGGCCGTCCTTTGCAGGCGCCGCAGCTCGTCTCCGGCGCACACCCACGCCCCACGTTCGTCCCGCCCTGTGCCCGACATGCGCGGCCCCGTGCACGCCGCTCGCTTCGCTGATGCTTTCCTGCTCCCGCAGGTGCCTGCTGCTATGCTACGCGGCTACAGTAACATTCAGTTACTTAGCTAGTGCTAGCTTTTCTAATTTGATATTGTCTGACCCTCCGTACAGCCTCTAAACAACGACTAAACGGCAGTTAAAATGGGTAAAAAATAATATAAGTAGAAAGTATACTTGACAAACTTCATTTTATCCCACTGGACCAAATCTTTTCGATGGATGGATTAAATCCTACAAGAATCACAAAATGCCATCTTCTCTTATAACTAGCATTGTGTGTGTATACAGCCACCACTGGCCATGGCCGATTGCTTGTTGTGTGTGCGTGCTTTGTGTTTCTGGCCGGATGGGCCACTACTAAATGGCCGGCCATAGATTAGGATTAGTCTTATTTAATAACTAACCCAAAACAGGTATTGGTACTAAGTCTAGATGCTATGTAGAATATGACTTAGGGGCCCCTCCACTATTTAGACTAATTAACTAATCTGCTATACAAATGACCCTATGACACTTGGGCCCCGCTATGACCCTGTTGACTAGTCAACCTTGATTGGTAAACTGCTGACTAACCCCCTGGCCCCACCTGTAATACGCTCTAGCTAGCGTAGCTTTAGGTGACAAAACTATTTACTTTTTTCTTAATTCGAATTAATATATTTTAAAAAATTGTTTAGATCTTTGAAAAATCTTAGAAAATAATCTGTAACTCGGATGAAAAAGTTTTATACATGAAAGTTGCTCAGAAAAACGAGACAAATCTGAATATGCAGCCCGTTCGCCTATCACGCATCCCTAGCATAGCGAACACGCAACTTTCCCCCTCTGATTCATCTGTGCGAAAACGCGAAACACCGGGGATATTTTCCCGGATGTTTCCCCCCCTTCACCGGTATCACCTATCCCTGCGTTAGATCACCCCTGGCACCGTGTATTACCTCGTTATGTTTTGTGATGCTTTGTTTGCTCCGTATTTATTATTTCTTCCCCCTCTTCTCTCCGGTAGACACCGAGACCGACGCCGCTGCTACCCAGTACGACTACGGTGTCGACGACCCCTCTCTCTTGCCAGAGCGACCAGGCAAGCCCCCCCCCCCTTTGATCACCAGATATTGCCTATTCTTCTCTCTACTGCTTGCATTAGAGTAGTGTAGCATGTTACTACTTTTCATCATCCTATCCTGATGCATAGCCCGTCCTTGCTACTATTGTTGTTACCTTTACCCGCAATCCTAAATGCTTAGTATAGGATGCTAGTGTTCCATCAGTGGCCCTACACTCTTGTCCGTCTGCCATGCTATACTACTGGGCCATGATCACCTCGGGAGGTGATCACGGGCATATGATATATACTTATACTGTTACATTACTTATGATAATGTTCGGAGATGGGGGCTGAAGAGGCAGGTGGCTCCATCCAGGTAGTGGTGGGCCTGAGTTCCCGACGGCCCCCGACTGTTACTTTGAGGCGGAGCGACAGGGCAGGTTAAGACCACCTAGGAGAGAGGTGGGCCTGGCCCTGGTCGGCATTCGCGGATACTTAACACGCTTAACGAGATCTTGGTATTTGATCTGAGTCTGGCTACTGGCCTATACGCACTAACCATCTACACGGGGACAGTTATGGGCACTCGACATCGTGGTATCAGCCGAAGCCTTCGTGACGTCAGCGACTGAGCGGCGCGCGCCGGGTTGGACCGCGTAACGCAACTTCCTTTGTAATGGAGGTTGCTAGGTCTGCTCTCCGGCCGCGTTCGCAACGTGCAGGTGTGCAAAGGGCGATGGGCCCAGACCCCTGCGCCATAGGGTTTAGACCGGCGTGCTGACCTCTCTGTTGTGCCTAGGTAGGGTTGCGACGTGTTGATCTTCCGAGGCCGGGCATGACCCAGGAAAGTGTGTCCGGCCAAATGAGATCGAGCGTGTTGGGATATGTGGTGCACCCCTGCAGGGAAGTTAATCTATTCGAATAGCCGTGATCTTCGGTAACAGGACGACTTGGAGTTGTACCTTGACCTTATGACAACTAGAAACGGATACTTAATAAAACACACCATTCCAAGTGCCAGATGCAACCGGTGATCGCTCTCTCACAGGGCGACGAGGGGAGGATCATCGGTTAGGATTATGCTATGCGATGATACTTGGTGAACTTACCATCTACTCTCTTCTACATGCTGCAAGATGGAGGTTACCAGAAGCGTAGTCTTCGATAGGACTAGCTACCCCCCTCTTATTCCGGCTTTCTGCAGTTCAGTCCACATATGATACCCTTATTCCATTTGATACCAATGCATACATATGTAGTGTAGATCCTTGCTTGCGAGTACTTTGGATGAGTACTCACGGTTGCTTTGCTCCCTCTTTCCCTCTTTCTATACTCGATTGCTGCGACCAGACGATGGAGCCCAGGAGCCAAACGCCACTGTCGATGACGACTACTACTATTCAGGAGGTGCCTACTACTACGTGCAGCCCGCTGATGACGACCAGGAGTAGTTTAGGAGGATCCCAGGCAGGAGGCCTTTGACTCTTTCGATCTGTATCCCAGTTTGTGCTAGCCTTCTTAAGGCAACTTGTTTAACTTATGTCTGTACTTAGATATTGTTGCTTCCGCTGACTCGTCTATGATCGAGCACTTGTATTCGAGCCCTCGAGGCCCCTGGCTTGTATTATGATGCTTGTATGACTTATTTTATTTGTAGAGTTGTGTTGTGATATCTTCCCGTGAGTCCCTGATCTTGATCGTACACGTTTGCGTGTATGATTAGTGTACGATTGAATCGGGGGCGTCACAAGTTGGTATCAAAGCCGACTGCCTGTAGGAATCCCCCTTCCACACTCCTTGGCCGAAGTTGAGTCTAGACATTACAAAAACTATTACTGACATGGCTGTGTGCCTTACGGGTCCACGTCGCCATCTGGGTGGTATTAGGATCTTTTACTCCTCGATCCTTACTCTGGGACTCTGAACTCTCTTCTACTCGGGTTAAATGATTTTTCTAAAATCTAACTTTAGGTTCTCGAAAATACTTCTCCCGGAGAGCCCCTTCACTCCAGATGATCGCCTATTGCACCTGAAAATTTTGAAGATACTCTCCGATGTTTCCTCGAGACCCTTATGCCCTTCGCTGTTGCAATCCCATAGCACCGGTAAATCCCTATGGGAAGCTACATACACTTGTCAGTCATAACTTCATCTCCAATTTGGTCTTGTTATTACAAGATACCCTGAAATACTTCGGATATTCCGAGAATCCCTTGTGTCTACTGCCCTGCAGTTCTTGGCCGCCTGAATGCTCCTATGGATAATTCCTCGCACTTACCGAGTATCCTCTCATCCCAGTTGATTCATGTATTTCATAAAAGTCTTCAAAATACCATTCGATCTTCCGAAAATCCTGAGCAGCCTATTGATCTTGAAATTCTTGCTTGCTTGCATTATGGTTAATCCCATAAGTCTCGTAATCTTATTGACATCCCTTGTCTTTATGATCTTAAGTCCGTTGATTCAAATATGTTGATGATGCTCCCATTCCTCAGTCGAATCCTAGAATTCATCCTTTTGGCTCAGACGTCATTTTAAACATGAGCTGGATCTCGACCAATCAAATTGTCGTCGATTGTACCCCTAAGGCTATTCAACTTATACATCCTTAATCAGAGTGTTTACTTCGGATCCCTTGATTTGGAAATCATAATTCCTTTGCATTTGAGCTTTGAGTTAGTCAGTTGTTTCTATGATCCGATCTCCTTGCATTCTTTATTCCTCTGATTGGGTATCGACACTCACATCAGCTCCATTGTGGATCGCCATATCCACTGTTGGATTATTATCCGACAATGTCCTTCATAATTAATCACCTTGTGAGTTCTTTCTCCGATACATAATGCCTTTGGTAAATTGTATCCTCTCCTTTTACCAACCATGCTCTGCTTTCGAGCTGGTGATATTTACTCTTGAAGCTTGTGGTATATGTTTCTATTATGCCCCTATGGATTGAACCTATACCTTCTCCAAACCGTATGAACCCGAAAGTTTTCGCGAGTCATACTCTTCTATTGTTTTGCCAGATAAAATTTCTACATTGCGGCCTCATCAAAAGCGGGAAGTAAAATGAAAGGTTATGCATTGAAGAAGTGGGAGTCGACCTTGAGCCCTTGCGTTCATGCCCATGGACCCGATGTGGAACTTATCATCGAAGCTTCTTGTAAATGATAATAACCCCCTTTTTATAAGTTCGTCCTGTATCTATGTTTGGTCCTTTGCAATCATGGTTCCGACCATATTTTCTCCTTATACCATTTCTCGGACAAGTTAAAGCACTTGTCTTTTGCTAATCAATACACCAGTCCAACCTCTACTTTGATCTACTGTCGAGTATTACCCTCTGGTATCTCAAGAATATCTAAGAATTGTGTTGTATCTTATGAGTTCTTCATCAGCTATCATTTCTCACCGATTCCAATTTTTCATGGGTACTGAGACGTTAGTCGCTCAAGAACACCGATATATGAACCGATTCCGCACTCTGGTTCGATAACTCTAAGTAATCTTGGTTGCTTACGAGTTTAATAATCCTTCAAGTCATTCCTAGCCTAATCGACTATATCATTATTGTGCTGATTTTATCGGTGCTACCTGGTTCTTAATCCCGAAGCACAACTTTCGACGATGAGCTAAGCTTACGTCGATCTTCGTCATCATATCATTTCGCTTTGGACAACAAGCTTGGTTTGGAGTTTGTGTCATACCCTTGGATCCATTAACCTTTCGCTTCATCATTCCTTTGACTTGATGTCATCGCCGATCGATTACATCTTCGTGGAGCCTCTCGACAAAATTTGTCGTGGTCGTCAAACAACATTTTGATTCCTTCCAGAATATCAACCAAATTGATGATGACAAGTACCATCCTTGTCCCTCGATGATTTGTGTTATCACCGACAACATTATTTCTTTCCCTCCAACACAAACTTGTTCGTGTTTTGTGTTATACCTAGAGACCCGTGCTATCCAGCAATTATTCTTCTTTACCTTGGAGTATTACCATCTTTTATGTCAAGAATGTCCTGAGAATTTCACCACCTCCTGAGAATTCTTGATACAGGTAATACTTATCACCATCACCATTCCTTCTTGGTCCTCGTGTTGTTCCTAACCGGAATACCGACAAATGAACTATAATGTGTGAATTCAAAACTTCTGGCAACCCTATTGCTTTGAACCAATGTTTGCTCGTGGATGTTCTCCTCGAGCATACAACATTATATCATTTGGTTTAACAAATGTTATCTCCTTGTTCACATAAGTGTGGAAATCCAGCTTTTGGAAATCTTGAAGAATTGTCGCTGAGTCCATCAGCCAGCCCCTCATCTTTCCCTTGGGTTAATGATGAACTCTTGTTTCGGAACTCACTCCCATAATTCATTTCCTAAAAATTTTACAAGGTCATCTCGACAATTGTGTTGCACCTTTTCTTCTCAGGCATCCTGAGTCAGAGGTATCCTGACACCAATCAGATCTGAATCTCGGTCAGATATGATGGTTGGGACATATTTCCAAGAGTTATAACACTGGTCCTTATATATCAGTAAGGTGATGTCATGCCCATCACACCTGGCCGGAGGACTTGTGGTTATAGTTTCCTGTTTAACAAGGTTAACTATTCTTCCATGAGGAAATTGTAACACTTAATCTATGGGTTGTTCCTGATGGATCCTTTGCGTATCCAAAGTCTAACCTTTGCTTAAAGACCATGTCAACGCTATCTCGAAGCATGTATGTGGTACTCTGATTTTCAGTACGAACATTTGAAGCACAATGCTAAAATTTCTTTATAAATTACCCCAAGCACCGTTGTATGGGTAATGTCATCAAATTTCTCTCCCTTTTCCTAAAGGGTTTTCTACGATATATCCTGTCATGGATATCATACTCTGGTTGCCCTTGGGAAGGATATACCCTTGAAATATGTGTTTAAACACATTTTCCTTTCCATTGTTCTGTTTAATCTGATAATCACATTTTCCTTTTCATTGGTTGGGTTAACCTTTCTTGTGATATAAAAGATCTAAGCAGTAATATTCTCCTGCTTAGGTAAACATCTCGGTGTACAATTCTGTCAGCAAGACTCTGTTACTATTGTTGATGACATTTCGGTAACCACTGATGGACGAGAACCTTGCCTATTGGTCCGCCTCGTTTCAACGAGCAGGGAAATGGTCCTCTTTGTCCCTCGCCCTTGGTACCGACGTTGATGCCGACATAACTGACAGGCTATTCCCCGACATGCCTTGCTATCATGACCATGCAAGATGTCACTGCCCTCTTACTTTAACCCACATGGTGGGCCCATAACCCACAGTTCCTCAGGATCAAAACCTGACTCTTCTGTATATCCCTGTCTCCAAAGTTAATTCTCAGGCCTGGCTACATATGTAATTGCCAGGTCACCTTCCTAGTGATCTATTCTGGTATCAGACGCAATACTTAATCTCGTTGCCTAGAAACCTTTCACCTTCTGATTAGGCATCGAACGATTGCCTATCCGTTTGAAACTTCTCATGGTACCTTCTTACTTTGCTCTCGATATCTTCTTAAGTTTCAATTCGAGAGTTACCTTCCGCCACCTTGCCTGATGATATCTACCAGATAGTTAACCTTGCGGAATTCCGTTCTCCCGGACTACCCCCTTTTATTCTTTCGTAAGTATGATGGAGTTCCCAAAGAAAGGACGACAACTTCATCATGATGAACTGAAACAGCAAAATGAAGACATCAATGTAATGGATCAACCTCTTCGCGAAGAACAACCAAGACCAGGAACACTCCCTAGAATTCCGTAACCCGAACCTTCCCCCTTTACTTCCCTCTTAAATCTCGGGACGAGATTCCTTGTAGTGGAGGAGAATTGTAACGCCCGGATAATCAAGCTATAGTAAACCCTTGCTAATGGTGCCACGTCACCTCGATTTCTGTTAATAAACTCACGTTAGTTTGAAACGATTCAAATTCATATTTTAATTAAAGGCAAACGATAAAAGTTTTCAAATATTAAAACTAAAATGTTCGGAGTGAGCCAAATAATGCATAGGTAATTATGGCGGAGGAACTACACTTTTTTTAAAATGTTCAAATACTCTAAAGTGAATTAAACAGTAGCAAAATCAATTATATAAATGCCTTTGGTATTTTATAAATTGCTAAACTATTTTAATTCGGGGTAAAAACTTTTCAGGGCAGTCGGTTATTCTGGAACATTACTTTAGGGGCTATTGTCATATTTTACTAAACTAAAATTAATGTGTAAATAAAAAGAAAACAGAAACAAAAAAATTAAATAAAAAGAAAACAAAGATAAATATAAGACAACCCCTGGCTCCCCCGGGCCTCGACCCACTCCTACCCATCGATCCCAATTCCCCCCGCACCGGTTGCCCCTCTCCTGTTCCTCGGTCTCAAACCGCAACAGGGACGTGCTCCCGCCCGACCACCTCGCCGGCCACACCGACGAGGAGATAAGGGCGCCACGCCCCGACTCCTCAATCCTATCCCCCCCACTCGCTCGCTCCCTTCTCCCTCTTTACTGTGCCCTTCCTCCCTCCTCAGATCCGCCTCCTTCCTGATCTCCGCCATGGACGCGTCGTCGGCGTAGCCGTCACCGATGGCCTCCTCGCTGCCAGAGACCACGCCAAGGGCACCGTCTTCGTCGCCTACTTCGACTACATGGGCGAGATCGAGCCGGAAGCCACCGGGACGCCCGCTGCTTCCCCGTCCTCAACCTCCATCCGTCTCGGTCGCCGCCGCCGTCGCCAACACCGGCCACCTCTGCTGCTCCTAAGCCACTCGACGGGCCTCCTTGTGCCTGCTCGGTGAGCACATCCTCTCCCCTCCCGTTCTTGCGCCGTAGGCCGCCGTCCCCGAGCTCATCCGAGCTGCCGCATACGCGTACGTGCGTGCGTGCTGTGACTGCTTCTATGCACGTGCGCCAGCCTCGCCGTGGTCTAGTGCTACTTCGCCTGCTACTGCTCCAACGCCGCCCCGTACGGCGCTCTCCGACCCGCCACACGCGCGTCACCACGCCCGCATGCACCAGCCCTGCCCTTGATCGTGCCCGTAGTCGCCGCGACCGTGCCGCCCGCGCCCAACGCCCCTGGCCTCCGCTGCTGCTCACGCCGCGGCTTGCTGCTCGCCTGAGCTCCTGCACCCGCCCGCCGCACGCACCAGGCGCCCGTGCTGCTCGCTGCAGCTCCGCCTGCTGTACTACTTGTCGCTGCCGCTGGGCGATGCTCTGCTGCCCACCGCTGCGTCTGGCCCTGACCGGCCTTGCCGTGCAGCCCCGCTCCCCGCGCCCTGCCTTGGCCGTCCTTTGCAGGCGCCGCAGCTCGTCTCCGGCGCACACCCACGCCCCGCGTCCGTCCCGCCCTGCGCCCGACATGCGCGGCCCCGTGCACGCCGCTCGCTTCGCTGCTGCTTTCCTGCTCCCGCAGATGCCTGCTGCTATGCTACGCGGCTACAGTAACATTCAGTTACTGTAGCTAGTGCTAGCTTTTCTAATTTGACATTGTCTGACCCTCCGTACAGCCTCTAAACAACGACTAAACGGCAGTTAAAATGGGTAAAAAATAATATAAGTAGAAAGTATACTTGACAAACTCCATTTTATCCCACTGGACCAAATCTTTTCGATGGATGGATTAAATCCTACAAAAATCACAAAATACCATCTTCTCTTATAACTAGCATTGTGTGTGTGTATACAGCCACCACTGGCCATGGCCGATTGCTTGTTGTGTGTGCGTGCTTTGTGTTTCTGGCCGGATGGGCCACTACTAAACGGCCGGCCATAGATTAGGATTAGTCTTATTTAATAACTAACCCAAAACAGGTATTGGTACTAAGTCTAGATGCTATGTAGAATATGACTTAGGGGCCCCTCCACTATTTAGACTAATTAACTAATCTGCTATACAAATGACCCTATGACACTTGGGCCCGCTATGACCCTGTTGACTAGTCAACCTTGACTGGTAAACTGCTGACTAACCCCCTGGCCCCACCTGTAATACGCTCTAGCTAGCGTAGCTTTAGGTGACAAAACTATTTACTTTTTTCTTAATTCGAATTAATATATTTTAAAAAATTGTTTAGATCTTTGAAAAATCTTAGAAAATAATCTGTAACTCGGATGAAAAAGTTTTATACATGAAAGTTGCTCAGAAAAACGAGACGAATCTGAATATGCGGCCCGTTCGCCCATCACGCATCCCTAGCATAGCGAACACGCAACTTTCCCCCTCTGATTCATCTGTGCGAAAACGCGAAACACCGGGGATATTTTCCCGGATGTTTCCCCCCCTTCACCGGTATCACCTATCCCTACGTTAGATCATCCCTGGCACCGTGTATTACCTCGTTATGTTTTGTGATGCTTTGTTTGCTCCGTATTTATTATTTCTTCCCCCTCTTCTCTCCGGTAGACACCGAGACCGACGCCGCTGCTACCCAGTACGACTACGGTGTTGACGACCCCTCTCTCTTGTCAGAGCGACCAGGCAAGCCCCCCCTTTGATCACCAGATATTGCATATTCTTCTCTCTACTGCTTGCATTAGAGTAGTGTAGCATGTTACTGCTTTTCGTTATCCTATCCTGATGCATAGCCTGTCCTTGCTACTACTGTTGTTACCTTTACCCGCAATCCTAAATGCTTAGTATAGGATGCTAGTGTTCCATCAGTGGCCCTACACTCTTGTTCGTCTGCCATGCCATATTGCTGGGCCGTGATCACCTCGGGAGGTGATCACGGGCATATGATATATACTTATACTGTTACATTACTTATGATAATGTTCGGAGATGGGGGCTGAAGGGGCAGGTGGCTCCATCCAGGTAGTGGTGGGCCTGAGTTCCCGACGGCCCCCGACTGTTACTTTGAGGCGGAGCGACAGGGCGGGTTAAGACCACCTAGGAGAAAGGTGGGCCTGGCCCTGGTCGGCATTCGCGGATACTTAACACGCTTAACAAGATCTTGGTATTTGATCTGAGTCTGGCTACTGGCCTATACGCACTAACCATCTACGCGGGGACAGTTATGGGCACTCGACGTCGTGGTATCAGCCGAAGCCTTCGTGACGTCAGCGACTGAGCGGCGCACGCCGGGTTGGACCGCGTAACGCAACTTTCTTTGTAATGGAGGTTGCTAGGTCTGCTCTCCGGCCGCGTTCGCAACGTGCAGGTGTGCAAAGGGCGATGGGCCCAGACCCCTGCGCCATAGGGTTTAGACCGGCGTGCTGACCTCTCTGTTGTGCCTAGGTAGGGCTGCGACGTGTTGATCTTCCGAGGCCGGGCATGACCCAGGAAAGTGTGTCCGGCCAAATGAGATCGAGCGTGTTGGGATATGTGGTGCACCCCTGCAGGGAAGTTAATCTATTCGAATAGCCGTGATCTTCGGTAACAGGACGACTTGGAGTTGTACCTTGACCTTATGACAACTAGAACCGGATACTTAATAAAACACACCATTCCAAGTGCCAGATGCAACCGGTGATCGCTCTCTCACAGGGCGACGAGGGGAGGATCATCGGTTAGGATTATGCTATGCGATGATACTTGGTGAACTTACCATCTACTCTCTTCTACATGCTGCAAGATGGAGGTTACCAGAAGCGTAGTCTTCGATAGGACTAGCTACCCCCCTCTTATTCCGGCTTTCTGCAGTTCAGTCCACATATGATACCCTTATTCCATTTGATACCAATGCATACATATGTAGTGTAGCTCCTTGCTTGCGAGTACTTTGGATGAGTACTCACGGTTGCTTTGCTCCCTCTTTTCCCTCTTTCTATACTCGATTGCTGCGACCAGACTATGGAGCCCAGGAGCCAGACGCCACTGTCGATGACGACTACTACTACTCGGGAGGTGCCTACTACTACGTGCAGCCCGCTGATGATGACCAGGAGTAGTTTAGGAGGATCCCAGGTAGGAGGCATGTGCCTCTTTCGATCTGTATCCCAGTTTGTGCTAGCCTTCTTAAGGCAACTTGTTTAACTTATGTCTGTACTTAGATATTGTTGCTTCCGCTGACTCGTCTATGATCGAGCACTTGTATTCGAGCCCTCGAGGCCCCTGGCTTGTATTATGATGCTTGTATGACTTATTTTATTTGTAGAGTTGTGTTGTGATATCTTCCCGTGAGTCCCTGATCTTGATCGTACACGTTTGCGTGTATGATTAGTGTACGATTGAATCGGGGGCATCACAAGTTGGTATCAGAGCCGACTGCCTGTAGGAATCCCCCTTCCACACTCCTTGGCCGAAGTTGAGTCTAGACATTACAAAAACTATTACTGACATGGCTGTGTGCCTTACGGGTCCACGTCGCCATCTGGGTGGTATTAGGATCTTTTACTCCTCGATCCTTACTCTGGGACTCTGAACTCTCTTCTACTCGGGTTAAATGATTTTTCTAAAATCTAACTTTAGGTTCTCGAAAATACTTCTCCCGGAGAGCCCCTTCACTCCAGATGATCGCCTATTGCACCTGAAAATTTTGAAGATACTCTCCGATGTTTCCTCGAGACCCTTGTGCCCTTCGCTGTTGCAATCCCATACCACCGGTAAATCCCTATGGGAAGCTACATACACTTGTCGGTCATAACTTCATCTCCAATTTGGTCTTGTTATTACAAGATACCCTGAAATACTTCGGATATTCCGAGAATCCCTTGTGTCTACTGCCCTGCAGTTCTTTGCCGCCTGAATGCCCCTATGGATAATTCCTCGCACTTACCGAGTATCCTCTCATCCCAGTTGATTCATGTATTTCATAAAAGTCTTCGAAATACCATTCGATCTTCCGAAAATCCTGAGCAGCCTATTGATCTTGAAATTCTTGCTTGCTTGCATTATGGTTAATCCCATAAGTCTCGTAATCTTATTGACATCCCTTGTCTTTATGATCTTAAGTCCGTTGATTCAATATGTTGAGGATGCTCCCATTCCTCAGTCGAATCCTAGAATTCATCCTTTTGGCTCAGACGTCATTTTAAACATGAGCTGGATCTCGACCAATCAAATTGTCGTCGATTGTACCCCTAAGGCTATTGAACTTATACATCCTTAATCAGAGTGTTTACTTTGGATCCCTTGATTTGGAAATCGTAATTCCTTTGCATTTGAGCTTTGAGTTAGTCAGTTGTTTCTATGATCCGATCTCCTTGCATTCTTTCTTCCTTTGATTGGGTTTCTAGGATTATGCTATGCGATGATACTTGGTGAACTTACCATCTACTCTCTTCTACATGCTGCAAGATGGAGGTTACCAGAAGCGTAGTCTTCGATAGGACTAGCTATCCCCTTCTTATTCCGGCTTTCTGCAGTTCAGTCCACATATGATACCCTTATTCCATTTGATACCAATGCATACATATGTAGTGTAGCTCCTTGCTTGCGAGTACTTTGGATGAGTACTCACGGTTGCTTTGCTCCCTCTTTTCCTCCTTTCTATACTCGATTGTTGTGACCAGACGATGGAGCCCAGGAGCCAGACGCCACTGTCGATGACGACTACTACTACTCGGGAGGTGCCTACTACTATGTGCAGCCCGCTGACGACGACCAGGAGTAGTTTAGGAGGATCCCAGGCAGGAGGCATGCGCCTCTTTCGATCTGTATCCCAGTTTGTGCTAGCCTTCTTAAGGTAACTTGTTTAACTTATGTCTGTACTTAGATATTGTTGCTTCCGCTGACTCGTCTATGATCGAACACTTGTATTCAAGCCCTCGAGGCCCCTGGCTTGTATTATGATGCTTGTATGACTTATTTTATTTGTAGAGTTGTGTTGTGACATCTTCCCGTGAGTCTCTGATCTTGATCATACACGTTTGCGTGTATGATTAGTGTACGATTGAATCGGGGGCGTCATAGGTGTTCCAGGTGGCACGATTTTGTGAAACTATTCCACATTGTTTTAATTGAAGACCAAACTCGTAACTCAAATATTTGTCTCTGCGATCAGATCGTAGAAACTTTATTTTCTTTGTCACGATGATTTTCCACTTCACTTTGATGTTTTTGAACTTTTCAAATGTTTCACACTTATGTTTCATCAAGTAGATATACCCATATCTGCTCAAATCATCTGTGAAGGTCAGAAAATAACAATACCCGCCGCGAGCCTGAACATTCATCGGACTGCATACATCAGTATATATTATTTCCAATAAGTCAGTTGCTTGCTCCATTGTTCCGGAGAACGGAGTCTTAGTCATCTTGCCCATGAGGCACGGTTCGCAAGTATCAACTGATTCATAATCAAGTGATTCCAAAAGCCCATCAACATGGATTTTCTTTATGCGCTTTACACCAATATGACCTAAACGGCAGTGCCACAAATAAGTTACACTATCATTATTAACTTTGCATCTTTTGGCTTCAATATTATGAGAATGTGTATCACCACAATCGAGATCCAACAAACCATTTTCATTGGGTGTATGACCATAGAAGGTTTTATTCATGTAAACAGAACAACAATTTATCCTCTTACTTAAATGAATAACCGTATTGCAATAAACATGATCAAATCATATCCATGCTCAACGCAAACACCAAATAACACTTATTTAGGTTCAACACTAATCCCGAAAGTATAGGGAGTGTGCGATGATGATCATATCAATCTTGGAACCACTTCCAACACACATCATCACTTCACCCTTAACTAGTCTCTGTTCATTCTGCAACTCCCGTTTCGAGTTACTACTCTTAGCAACTGAACCAGTATCAAATACCGAGGGGTTGCTACGAACACTAGTAAAATACACATCAATAATCTGTATATCAAATATACCTTTGTTCACTTTGCCATCCTTCTTATCCGCCAAATACTTGGGGCAGTTCCACTTCCAGTGACCAGTCCCTTTGCAGTAGAAGCACTTAGTCTCAGGCTTAGGACCAGACTTGGGCTTCTTCACTTGAGCAGCAACTTGCTTGTCGTTCTTCTTGAAGTTCCCTTTCTTTCCCTTTGCCCTTTTCTTGAAACTAGTGGTCTTGTTAATCATCAGCACTTGATGCTCTTTCTTGATTTCTACCTTCATCGATTTCATCATCATGAAAAGCTCGGGAATCGTTTTCATCATCCCTTGCATACTATAGTTCATCACGAAGTTCTACTAACTTGGTGATGGTGACTAGAGAATTCTGTCAATCACTATTTTATCTGGAAGATTAACTCCCACTTGATTCAAGCGATTGTAGTATCCAGACAATCTGAACA
Source organism: Triticum dicoccoides (assembly GCF_002162155.2). Classification (NCBI taxonomy): domain Eukaryota; kingdom Viridiplantae; phylum Streptophyta; class Magnoliopsida; order Poales; family Poaceae; genus Triticum; species Triticum dicoccoides. The sequence goes on from NC_041386.1 coordinate 99,581,292, forward strand.
CATGCTCACTGCTTGAGCTATTCTCCTCCATCTTTTAGCTATAGAACTTGTTGGAGACTTCATATCTCTCAACTCGAGTATTTGCTTGAAATATTAACTTCAACTCCCGGAACATCCATATGATCCATGACATTCAAAACGTCTTTGAAGTCTCGATTCTAAGCTGTTAAGCATGGTGCACTAAACTATCAAGTAGTCATCATATTGAGCTAGCCAAACGTTCATGACGTCTGCATCTGCTCCTGCAATAGGTATGTCACCTAGCGGTGCATTAAGGACATAATTCTTCTGTGCAGCAATGAGGATAAACCTCAGATCACGGATCCAATCTGCATCATTGCTACTAACATCTTTCAACTTAGTTTTCTCTAGGAACATATCAAAAATAAAAATAGGGGAGCTAAACGCGAGCTATTGATCTACAACATAGATATGCTAATACTACCAGGACTAAGTTCTTGATAAATTTAAGTTCAATTAATCATATTACTTAAGAACTCCCACTTAGAAAGACATCCCTCTAATCTTCTAGTGATCACGTGATCCAAATCAACTAAACCATAACCGATCATCACGTGAAATGGAGTAGCTTTCAATGGTGAACATCAATATGTTGATCATATCTACTATATGATTCACGCTCGACCTTTCGGTCTTAGTGTTCCGAGGCCATATCTGCATATGCTAGGCTTGTCAAGTTTAACTTGAGTATTCTGCGTGTGCAAAACTGGCTTGCACCCGTTGTAGATGGACGTAGAGATTATCACACCCGATCATCACGTGGTGTCTGGGCACGACGAACTTTGGCAACGGTGCATACTCAGGGAGAACACTTTTATCTTGATAATTTAGTGAGAGATCATCTTATAATGCTACCGTCAATCAAAGAAAGATAAGATGCATAAAAGATAAACATCACATGCAATCAATATAAGTGATATGATATGGCCATCATCATCTTGTGCTTGTGATCTCCATATCCGAAGCACCGTCATGATCACCATCATCACCGGCGCGACACCTTGATCACCATCGTAGCATCGTTGTCGTCTCGCCAATCTTATGCTTCCACGACTATCGCTGCCGCTTAGTGATAAAGTAAAGCATTACAGCGCAATTGCATTGCATACAATAAAGCAACAACCATATGGCTCCTACCAGTTGCCGATAACTCGGTTACAAAACATGATCATCTCATACAATAAAATTTAGCCTCATGTCTTGACCATATCACATCACAACATGCCCTGCAAAAACAAGTTAGACGTCCTCTACTTTGTTGTTGCAAGTTTTACGTGGCTGCTATGGGCTTTAGCAAGAACCATTCTTGCCTACGCATCAAAACCACAACGATAGTTTGTCAAGTTGGTGTTGTTTTAACCTTCGCAAGGACCGGGCGTAGCCACACTCAGTTCAGCTAAAGTTGGAGAAACTAACACCCGCCAGCCACCTGTGTGCAAAGCACGTCGGTAGAACCAGTCTCGCGTAAGCGTACGCGTAATGTCGGTCCGGGCCGCTTCATCCAACAATACCGCCGAACCAAAGTATGACATGCTGGTAAGCAGTATGACTTATATCGCCCACAACTCACTTGTGTTCTACTCGTGCATATGACATCTACGCATAAAACCTGGCTCGGATGCCACTGTTGGGGAACGTAGTAAATTCAAAAATTTCCTACGCACACGCAAGATCATGGTAATGCATAGCAATGAGAGGGGAGAGTGTTGTCCATGTACCCTCGTAGACCGAAAGTGGAAGCGTTAGCATAACGTGGTTGATGTAGTCGTACGTCTTCACAATCCGACCGATCCAAGTACCGAACGCTTGGCACCTCCGAGTTCAGCACACGTTCAGCTCGATGATGTCCCGTGAACTCCGATCCAGCAGAGCTTTACGGGAGAGTTCCATCAGCACGACGGCGTGGTGACGGTGATGATGTTGCTACCGACGCAGGGCTTCGCCTAAGCACCGCTACGATATGACTGAGGTGGAATATGGTGGAGGGGGGCACCACACACGGCTGGGAGAGATCAACTGATCAACTTGTGTGTCTAGAGGTTCCCCCCTGCCCCTGTATATAAAGGAGCAAGGGGGGAGGCCGGCCGGCCCTCTATGGGCACGCCAGGAGGAGGAGTCCTCCTAGTAGGAGTAGGACTCCCCTTTCCTACTCCTACTAGGAGGAGGAAAGGAAGGAGGAGAAGGAGAAGGAAGGAGAAGGAGGAAAAGGAGGAAAGGGGGGCCGGCCCCTAGTCCAATTCGGTTTGGGCTAGGGGGGCCGCGCGCCCTGCCTCCTCTCTTCCACCACTTGGCCCATGAGGCCCATTACTTCTTCCTCGCATTCCCGTAACTCCCCGGTACCCCCGAAAATACCCGAATCACTCGGAACCTTTCCGATGTCCGAATATAGTCGTCCAATATATCAATCTTTACGTCTTGACCATTTAGAGACTCCTCGTCATGTCCCCGATCTCATCCGGGACTCTGAACTCCTTCGGTACATCAAAACATATAAAATCATAATATAACTGTCATCGAACTTTAAGCGTGCGGACCCTACGGGTTCGAGAACTATGTAGACATGACCGAGACACGTCTCCGGTCAATAACTAATAATGGAACCTGGATGCTCATATTGGCTCCCACATATTCTACGAAGATCTTTATTGGTCAGACCACATAACAACATACGTTGCTCCCTTTGTCATCGGTATGTTACTTGCCCGAGATTCGATCGTCGGTATCTCAATACCTAGTTCAATCTCGTTACCGGCAAGTCTCTTTACTCGTTCCGTAATACATCACCCCGCAACTAACTCATTAGTTGCAATGCTTGCAAGGCTTAAGTGATGTGCATTGCCGAGAGGGCCCAGAGATACCTCTCCGACAATCGGAGTGACAAATCCTAATCTCGAAATATGCCAACCCAACAAGTACCTTCGGAGACACCTGTAGAGCACCTTTATAATCACCCAGTTACGTTGTGACGTTTGGTAGCACACAAAGTGTTCCTCTGGTAAACGGGAGTTGCATAATCTTATAGTCATAGGAACATGTATAAGTCATGAAGAAAGCAATAGCAACAAACTAAACGATCAAGTGCTATGCTAACGGAATGGGTCAAGTCAATCACATCATTCTCCTAATGATGTGATCCCGTTAATCAAATGACAACTCATGTCTATAGTTAGGAAACATAACCATCTTTGATCAACGAGCTAGTCAAGTAGAGGCATACTAGTGACACTCTGTTTGTCTATGTATTCACACATGTATTATGTTTCCGGTTAATACAATTCCAGCATGAATAATAAACATTTATCATGATATAAGGAAATAAATAATAACTTTATTATTGCCTCTAGGGCATATTTCCTTCACTGAGAACATAGCAGGGGGGTCAACCACCTGCCCACAAGGGTGGAGGGCGCGCCCTACCCCCTGGGCGCGCCCCCTGCCTCGTGGGCCCACGGTGGCCCTCTTCTACTCATTCTTTCACCCATACACTTCTTCTTCCTTCCACAAACACGAATATCCAGCCCAAGCACGAGTTCTAGCTCATCTTGCTGCCATTTTCGATCTCCTTGCTCAAAGCACCTCTCACAAAACTGCTTGGGGAGATTGTTCCTTGGTATGTGACTCCTCCATTGGTCCAATTAGTTTTTGTTCTAGTGCTTTATTCATTGCGAATTTTTGCTGCTTAGGTGACCCTGTTCTTGAGCTTGCATGTCAAATTTATATGGTCAAAAGTAGTTTTGATGCATGATATAGGCCCTAGGCACTTGTAGGAGTAGTTGCTATCAATATTATTGAGTTTGGTTTACTTTTATTTTGAAGTTACTAAAAAATTTCAGAATTTTTTATAGGAAGAAATATGCTTAGGAAAATGTTCCAAGGTGGTTCTTCAAGGAAGCAAGGACCCATGCTTGCAATGTGTGATGTTGATGACGAGCCGCCAAGAAACGCTCCAGTGCGTCCTTGTGAATGGCCCTCTGAGAACTTTATGGATAGAGCGGGAATTAATGAAGAATTCAACGCATATTTGCATAACGCCGATCTTGTGAGCTTCGAGGAAGAGAAGTGCAGCCAGTATCACAACCTCACCAGTACCTTTGTGAGGAGATTTGAATTTTCAACTTCACGTAATTCTCCAACTGTCCTGTTTGATCTTTATGATAAATCTTACACTATGAACTTAGAGGATTTTACCACTGCATGCAAACTTCCACAATGGGGGAGTATAAGGGATCCTCGCAAATCTGAATTTAGAGATTTTCTTGCTAGCATAACTGTGGGAGAATCTAGAGATATTACACAAGCTATCATAGGGAGCATTCACTTTTCTGCTATACATTATTTTGCTCTCTTCATAGGTAGATGCATCAATGGTAAGGATGAGGCATGTCACATGTGTGTCCCCGACCTCAGTATTCTTAAGAGTGCTGTGTTAGGAGACCAATCTTATAATTTGGGAGCCATTATTGCACGTAGGTTGCACCTTAACAGATATAATGGAGATTTCTTTGGAGGAATTTATGCAACCCGCATAGCTAATTTTCTTGGTATAGACATACGCGAAGGTGATATTGAATTACCACCTGCTTATCTAGATTTTAATGCTATGGTGCACCACCTGTTTGTTGAGAGGAATGAATCACCTCTCCAGTATCGACTAATCTTCAACAGACGCCGTGTTGTCCGTATTACTCTTCCTGCTCCTGCCTTCTTTGATTATCAGGCAAAAGGAAGATATACTATTACCAAAGAGGAGGCAGATGAGTACGAGAGGAGAGAGGAGGCTGCTCGTCGCCACGCTGCAGCTCAGCAGGCGATAGCCGCTGCATCGTAGTACGACCCCAGCTACTATTATGGATATCCGTCAGGCCAGCCGTGGCCATAGACCAACTTAGGCCAAAAGCCTAAGCTTGGGGGAGTACGTATTTCCCACCGACATTACATTTATGTTCACACACTCATTGCTAGATGTCGGTGCTCATACTTTTTCATTGTATCATCCATGCTAGTTTAATTTCCTTTTTATGCTTTCTTCTTGTGTGTTTAATAAACCTTAAGAAAAACCAAAAAAAATTAGTTGTAGCTTTTAATCAGTTTAATTTCCATGCTTGTAGTAGTAATTAAAAAGAAAACCCAAAAATATTTCCTGTTCTTCTTTTACTTGTTGGGAGCTTTCCCGTGTAAATAGTTTTTTTGGGGGTCAATAGGAGAAGACCATGATTAAATTGTTGAAGTGGCTCTTATATGCATTGTTGTTTATCTGACAAAAGAGCCCATATTGCCTTGTCTTCTCCTGTTTATTGAATGCCTGCAGATTCCAGCTTAGTCCAATGCACGCGCACTATTATTATTATTCACATCGTTCGGTCGTGCAAGTGAAAGGCAATTATGACGATATATGATGGACTGACTTAGATGAGAAAAGCTGTTATGAACTCGACCTCTTTTGTTTTTGTAAATATGATTAGTTCATCATTCCTGATTCAGCCTATTATGAATAAACATGTTTGCAATGACAACTAGAGATCATAGTTTCTTGTGCCATGCTTGATTAGCTATGAGTTATAATGGTTTACCTTGCGTGCCAACATGCTATTGAGATGGTTATGATGTGGTATGATAGGGTGGTATCCTCCTCTGAATAATTTAAGTGACTTGACTTGGCACATGTTCACGCATGTAGTTGAAACAAAATCAACATAGCCTTCACGATATTTATGTTCATGGTGGATTATATCCTACTCATGCTTGCTTTCGGTGTTGATTAATTTTAATGCATGTTCATGACTGTTGTCGCTCTCTAGCTGGTCACTTCCCAGTCTTTTGCTAGCCTTCACTTGTACTAAGCAGGAATAATGCTTGTGCATCCAAACTCCTTAAACCCCAAAGTTATTCCACATGAGTCCACTATACCTACCTATATACGGTATCTACCTGCCGTTCCAAGTAAATTTGTATGTGCCAAACTCTAAACCTTCAAATAAATATCCTGTTTTGTATGCTCGAATAGCTCATGTATCAACTAGGGCCGTCTGTATCTTCCATGTTAGGCGGGTTATTCTCAAGAGGAGTGGACTCCGCTCCTCACTCACGAGATAAATGGCTGGTCACCGGGATGCCCAGTCCCATGCTTTATGCAAACTAAATCAAAATAATTGCAAACAAAACTCCCCCTGGGACTCTTGCTACTTGGAGGCACTCGTTGTTTCGAGCAAGCCATGGATTGATGCTTGTTGGTGGAAGGAGGAGTATAAACTTTACCATTCTGTTTGGGAACCGCCTATAATGTGTGTAGCATGGAAGATATCGCCATCTCTTGGTTGTTATGTTGACAATGAAAGTATACCACTCCAAATATTATTCACCTCTGTTTCAAAACCGAGCTCTGGCACCTCTACAAATCCCTGCTTCCCTTTGCGAAGGGCCTATCTATTTACTTTTATGCTGAGTCATCATCCTCTTATCAAAAAACACCAGTTGGAGAGCACCACTGTCATTTACATTCATTACCGTTAATTTACATTGAGTATGACTTGACTGGATCTCTTTTACCATGAATTACAATGTCTAGTCAGTCCTTGGTCTTTAAAGGTGCTCTGCATTTATGTTTTGCGGTCTCAAAAGGGCTAGCGAGATACCATCTTATTATATCATATTATAATTGTTTTGAGAAAGTGTTGTCATCCGAGATTTATTATTATGGCTCGCTAGTTGATTATGCTATTGATATGAGTAAACTTGAGACCTGAGCGTTATTGCAAATTTGGTTAGTTATAATCTTTGCTGAAAACTTGAATGCTGGTTTTACATATTTACAACAACAAGAGTTTGTAAAAGTTTTTCTTTATCACTTTCAGTTTGTTAACTGAATTGCTTGAGGACAAGCAAATGTTTAAGCTTGGGGGAGTTGATACGTCTCCAACGTATCTACTTTTCCAAACACTTTTGCCCTTGTTTTGGACTCCAACTTGCATGATTTGAATGGAACTAACCCGGACTGACGCTGTTTTCAGCAGAATTACCATGGTGTTGTTTATGTGCAGGAGCAAACGTTCTCGGAATGACCTGAAACTTCACGGATCTACTTATCAGAAAATAAGAAAAATACCTGCAAAAGATGAAGGCCAGGGGGCCCACCACCTTGCCACGAGGGTGGGGGGCGCGCCCCCTACCTCGTGGGCCCCCTGTTGCGTCTCCGACTCCAACTCCAACTCCATATATTGAGTTTCGGAGAGAAAAAAATCAGAGAGAAGAAATCATCGCGTTTTACGATACGGAGCCGCCGCCAAACCCTAAAACCTCTCGGGAGGGCTGATCTGGAGTCCGTTCAGGGCTCCGGAGAGGGGAATCCATCGCCATCGTCATCATCAACCATCCTCCATCACCAATTTCATGATGCTCACCGCCGTGCGTGAGTAATTCCATCGTAGGCTTGCTGGACGGTGATGGGTTGGATGGGATCTATCATGTAATCGAGTTAGTTTTGTTAGGGTTTGATCCCTAGTGTCCACTATGTTCTGAGATTGATGTTGCTATGACTTTGCTATGCTTAATGCTTGTCACTAGGGCCCGAGTGTCATGATTTTAGATCTGAACCTATTATGTTTTCATCAATATATGAGTGTTCTTGATCCTATCTTGCAAGTCTATAGTCACCTATTATGTGTTATGATCCCTTAACCCCGAAGTGACAATAATCGGGATACTTACCGGTGACGACCGTAGTTTGAGGAGTTCATGTATTCACTATGTGTTAATGCTTTGTTCCGGTTCTCTATTAAAAGGAGGCCTTAATATCCCTTAGTTTCCGTAAGGACCCCGCTGCCATGGGAGGGTAGGACAAAAGATGTTATGCAAGTTCTTTTCCATAAGCACGCATGACTATATTCGGAATACATGCCTACATTATATCAATGAACTGGAGCTAGTTCTGTGTCACCCTAGGTTATGACTGTTACATGATGAATCGCATCCGGCATAAATCTCCATCACTGATCCATTGCCTACGAGCTTTCCATATATTGTTCTTCGCTTATTTACTTTTCCGTTGCTATTGCTATCATCACTACAAAATACCAAAAACATTGCTTTTACTATTGTTACCTTTTGCTACCGTTACCACTACTATCATATTACTTTGCTACTAAACACTTTGTTGCAGATATTAAGTTTCCAGGTGTGGTTGAATTGACAACTCAGCTGCTAATACTTGAGAGTATTCTTTGGCTCCCCTTGTGTCGAATCAATAAATTTGGGTTCAATACTTTACCCTCGAAAACTGTTGCGATCCCCTATACTTGTGGGTTATCATGGGCCATTAACGAGATGGAACTGGCGATGGGCTGGAAATTGTCAAATCTAGAATGGGCCTTTCATGGGTCGATTCTGTGTAACTCGTATTGGTCGTGCTTATGAATGCGCCTGACTCAAGTAGGCCGCTAATGGCCCGGCCTGCTTATTTTGACAGGCCCAACATTTAAACCTAAACGGGCCACTGTTGGGCCGAGCCATGTGTCGACGTACCATAGGCGCGTGCTGTCCACTCGCTGGATGACACCTATCCCAACGCGGAGCTGACACGTGGATACTAAGGCGAATTCGAATTTTACACGTGGAAAATCCCCAATGGCCCGGGCTGTTAACGGTTTATCGGATCCAAACCAAAACTCGATAGCTTAATGGTGACCCGTTATGATGGATGCCACATGTCGGTTACCCTTGACGAAACCACTTGCATGACGCGCCATTTATCATCATGGAAGTGGACACTTCCGTGGTGATAATTTCGGTATTGTCATGGAACACTTCTACGACAACACATGTATGACTATCTTGATTTTGTCATAAAATCGTCATGGATATACATGCATGATAGAAAACATGACCTACTGTAACAAACACGTATCATCACGGAAGTGGTTTTTTATAGTGGGGGCTCGATGCAATGCATCGCTCGATCGGCTTCAGTAAGCAGGGACAAGGGATTGAACGCTCGGCTTCAGTTACAACGAAGGAATCGACCGACTTCAGTTTGGAACGAAGGAATCACTCAGGTTCAGTTAGCAGCGAATGAATCACTCTTGTTCACTACATAGAGGGATCGACCGCTCATATTCAACACGTAGTGTGAGAGATCGATCGATCACTCGGGTTCAGTAAGCGAACGCCTTGCTCGGTTTCAGTTAGAGAACACCTCACACACACACGCGTACGAGAGAAACGCACAAAACACACTGCATCGCTCAGCTCCGACCACCCACCGATTGCCCAGCGTAACCGGGAACTCCCAAAAAATTTCCCGCCCTCACTTCTACTACGATTTTTTACGTCATGAACGACCCAAAGAATGTCATGCAAGTGCGCCTCTGGCCCACCCAGGACGAAATCACGAAAAGCTTATTTTTTTGTCATAGAAGTAGGAGCCCATCACATCTATGATGATACGTGTTTTTGTCACAAATATCATCATGGAAGTGTCACATCCATGATAGAAAAAGTTATCATTCAGGACATAATGTCACGGAAATGTTTTTTTAGTGAAATCCTCTCCCTCTTATTTCTTTTGCTGCCGCCGCCAAGATCAGGAGTTGCGCCAATTGCCCGATCCCGCCGGCCATGGTCGCCGCCAGCTAAGGGCAACTGCCCCTGTGCCCCGGTTCACTCGCTCCCCCTGTCCTTTTCCCGTGGGACGCCAGCTCTACGCCGCCTGCACGTGCCTTGGGTCGCCTGCTCGATCCCCGCCGCCGAAGTGTCGCCTTGCTCCACTGGCCCGTCGACCCTGCCACCCATCTTTCGCACTGCTCACCCGCCACCCCTTGCTGCCGCCTCCATGCCTATGGCCAGCCCTTGCTGCCGTCTCCACGCCCATGGTCGGCCCTTGCTGGCGTCTCCACGCCCATGGATGGCCCTTGCTACTGCCTCCACGTCCCTGGCCAACCACCTCTGATCAACGTGAGGCCATGCCCTCCGCAGCCGCCATGACCGTCGTCCCGAGCTCCCCTGGGCATGGCTATGCCTGAGCACCACTGCGCCGATGCACCGCCGCTGAAGCCCTCCACGTTGACGACCTCTCATGCCCAGCGTTGCTTCGTCGCCAGCCGCTTCACCACTTATGCTTCGACTAGGAGCTCACCGTCGGTCACCCCTGGGCCTCCTACAACACCTCCCCGCTGTCCGCACCCTTAGTTGTTGCTCTGGTCAGCCACACCGCCACACCCCCTATGGCGCCGCCGAGAGACACTCATGGGTCACTGACGAGGGGCTCCCACTGGTCAAATACTGCTTTGACCTCATCCACGCCAGCATCCGATTGGGGAAACTAGTCAAGGAATTTTTTTGACCGATATGAAATAATTGAGGGGAGTAAAGGAGCAAAAAAATCAGGAGGTTATGTGAACCACCAAGTTTCTTTAGTGTAGTAAAATGAATTTTTTTTCTTTATTTTGCTGTGTCTAATAAACATGTAATGCAAGTCAACAAATTTTCTCCCGTGATACACGACGGCTATCACGGGATCCCTCACTGTCCATCGCAAGGGTCTAGCCACGCTGGCTATCCTCACGGCCCTGGTCCATCTGGAGGCAACGCAATCGGTGCGTTTTCAACAGTGAGACCCTTCCATCTCGCGGCTCTTCGCGTCTATCGAGGACAAGGCTAGATCCTTGGTTAGGGCGGGCGCGCACGGACTTAGCTTGTTACTTGCATATGGACTTAATATTGTACTCGGGCTAAGCAACCCGTCACCAATGCTCTGCAGCTCCTTGTCTTGCCTTGACATTGAGTTTGCACCCTACCTATTTCTGTTGTATCCTCCCTTCCAATCAATGAAAAGATACACACTCTAGTGTATTCGTGAAAAAAATGTCAGCAAAATTTCAGAGAAAAGAAGTCAGCAAGACCTCGGCCGTTCCCAACACCGGCTCGGTCGGACCAGCCCAGCCAGCTAGACCAGCACGCAGCACCCACCAAATCCAAATTGGCGGTTGGATCCAGCGATCCAGCAGCCACCCCTCGGCAGCACTTCACCGTTCCAATTGCTCCCCACCCCGACCGCAGTGCTCGCCGGAGATCTCACTAGCACGGCCGCGAGCCCGCCACGCCCGCGGCCATGTCTTCCGGGCATGACTCCTCCGGGACGACGCTGATGGATCTCATCACCTCGGATCCGTCGGCCGCCCCGGCCGCCGGCGCGTCGTCGCAGCAGCCGTCTTCGGGCGGCGGCGGCGGCTCGCTTGGGAGGCCTGCCCCGCCGCCGGCGCCGGCGCCAGCGGATCGAAAGTCGAAGAGGGCGACCCTGATGCAGATCCAGAGCGACACCATCTCAGCAGCCAAGGCGTTCAACCCCGTCAAGGCCCTCCCCCAGCGCAACAGGAAGAAGAAGGCTCGTCTCCTACGCGGCCGCGTACCTCATTTTTACGTTCTACGCACTCTTATTCATGCTGAATTCTCTGTTTCTCTGCAGCCCGTCTCGTACTCGCAGCTGGCGCGGAGCATCCACGAGCTTGCGGCGACGTGCGACCAGGTTCGTTGTGCTGCTTCGGTTGGATCGAATTGCGTGATGTGAGCTTGGATCTGTTGGCTTAAGTTGCTCTCTTCTGCACTGCCTTTTACAGAAAAAATCCCAGAGGCAGCTCGTGAACAGTGTGTTCCCCAAGCTTGCAGTGTACAATTCTGTGGATCCTTCGGTGGCTCCATCTCTTCTCATGGTAAGTATGCCATCTTTTAGTGCTGTCGCTCTCTCTTTGCCTCCATATTTCTGTATAGGCACCCCCTTTAGTTCGTACAAAGGGAAATGAGCCCACTCCCGGCCATTTCAGAATATGTGTTCTAAGACTGAAATCAGCCTCCACATTTCTTCATAGGCATCCATTTTAATTAGTACAAAGGGAAATGCGCCCTTCCATTCTCAAAAAAGCAAAATAAATGCGCCCTTCCCATAATTCTGCCATGATACTTAAATATGTGTCTTAAGTTGTAACTGAAACCAGACACCTATCGTAGTCTATACTAACATCAGCCTAATGTTCTTGTTTTACTTCAGATACCTTTTTTCTTACATCAAGTTTATTTCTGTATTTACAGCTGCATCAGCAATGTGAGGACAGAAATGTTCTGCGCTATGTGTACTATTATCTTGCACGCATTTTGTCAGATAATGGCTCCCAGGGTTTAAGTGCTGCTGGTGGAATCCCCACACCAAATTGGGATGCTCTTGCGGACATTGATGTTGCTGGAGGAGTGACTCGGGCAGATGTTGTGCCCAGAATAGTTGATCAGCTTTCAGCAGAATCCACCAGCGACGATGTTGAGTGTAGGCTTCTATACCGTGATCTCAGTGTACATCAAATCATAGCATGCAAAATCTGTATTCCAATAAAAATCTGTGCCCTGGTACAGCTTTTTCCTACTGATTACCTAGATATTTCATTGGTTCTGTTCCCCATTTGCACCAAAATTAGTCATGCTTTTTTTTCTCAAACCCTATGACCTCACCTTTTAGGAAACCGATCTCCTCATGGAGGTATTTTGCAGAGGCGTAGTGGGAATTCCATATTCTTGGTAATCATGTCCTGAATAAAAATGGCACCTTATGACCAAGCAAGTTTGTGCAACGTCTTAATTGAAAGTAGGCATACTGGCCATCTATTTTATGACCAAAGAAGCATTTCAAATATCTTCATGTTAGGGTCCACAAAAAAGGATATATTTATGTCAACCATATGTTTTCAACCTTTTGTCTTCTCATTTCAAGTTGTGGCAAATGATTTTTATTGTGCTTAATTATTAATTTAAGGATTCTGTTATTTGAAGTTCATGCGCGGAGACTTGCGGCTCTGAAGGCCCTAACCTCCTCTTCCACAAGCAGTTCCGAGATGTTGGAGAAGCTTAGTGAGATTGTGTTTGGCATTTTGGAAAAGGTTCGTTATACAAGTCCCCCAACCGCCAACATTGTACTTCTTTGAGCTCCTTTTCAGTGTCCCTGGACTCTAGCTAGAAGCTCACAAGTGTTCTCTTTATGATATATTTTGGATGCTTTCAGGTCGCAGATACTAAACAGAAACGAAAGAAAGGGATATTTACCAAGCAAGGTGGCGATAAGGAGGTACTAGTTGGATCCAAGAGTGTGCATTTAATTTATACACTGCTAAGTACTTTTTGTGTGGGTATATACACCCAACCCTTCTCAAAGAGGCGCATGGATATTCCTATTATGTACCTTCCTAACCTAATGATGGGCATCAAAACTTCGAAATTACATTTATTCATTATACCTCATCTGACACTTTTTCTACCTTATATAGCTAAATAAACAATGAACATGATGACAGGACTTCAAATATTTTGAGATTCCTTATCATGAATGCGAGCTATCCTTATGTTTTTCTTGTATCAATTTGGCAGTCTATTTTACGAAGTAACTTGCAATATGCTTCTCTAAGTGCCCTGAGAAGACTTCCACTTGATCCTGGTAATCCAGCATTTCTGCACCGAGCTGTCCAAGGGTGAGTAACTTTATTGTCTCTGGGAAGATAAATTAATCTTATTTTCCATCTTGTATTCATTTTTGCACCTGTTTTTATTCCATGAGTTCCCAAGAGGTTTGATGAGGAACAATAGATGAGGAACATGAAAATATAATTATATGTCAAATCTGTTTGGCTACTTCTAGATACTTCTGTTGTGGTCTAGTATTTCTTTTCTTTTCTTTATCCTACCTACTGTTTTCTAGAGTCTTCTAGTTGTGAGTAGCTATGAGTAGAATGGTGAACCTTAAATAATGTTTCTAGAGTATTCCAGCTATAAGTAGAAGTATGTGAAGGCTTCCCAAAGCCCTATAAATAGAGGTCCTCACCTCTACTTTGTACCGAGACTATGTACCCCTACCGATAATAGAACTTGTTGTTCTTATCTAAGATCTTGGAGTTGATCTTGTGCCCTAGGAGTTCTGGATTGAACTCTTGCTGCCCTATCCGCCTACATTCGCCTCTAGAGCGATATCTAGCGCAGCACGTTGAAGCTGTTCCTTCAACACTTGTGCTGTACACATTGTAGCAGCAAGGTGGAGTTGCTCCTCCACAACCTTTGTGCTGCTTCAGGTGGTATCAGAGCCTCGTTGACCCATACTAGTTCTTGCTGTCCTCTCCGAGAGCAAGCTGCAGCAAGCAATGGAGCAATTGGAGAAAAGGATGGATGCAGCAGAACAACAAATCAAAGAGCTGCGTGAAGATCTTAATCGGAGATTTGATCAGCTGGTTGAGATGATAAAAAAGGGTGTTCCCCATGCTACCAATAAAGGAGATTCATCTAAAGGAGAAGAAGATGTTCATCAAAGGAGAGGTAATCTTGGAGCAAGACCGCCACAACAACATGCTGTTCAACGTGCTTCAAGAAGGCCAATTTATGTTGAAACTTCTGAAGGTGAAGAATATGATGAAGCCCTTGAAGAAGCTGATCTCTATGCAAACCGGAGAGTACCCAACCCTACATATGCAAGAGATACATACAAGGTGAAAGCTGAGATCCCAAGTTTTAATGGAAATGTTGACATTGAAGGGTGCCTGGATTGGTTATATGAAGTAGAGACTTTCTTTGAGGTCATGGAGGTTCTGGAAGATCGTAGAGTTCCTTTGGTCGCATACAAGCTGAAAGGAGGAGCCGGTGCATGGTGGCATCGCGTTCAAGAGGAGCGCAGGCTGAGAGGAGAACCTCGTGTTAGAACTTGGCAACAAATGAAAGGCCTCTTGAAAGGGAGATTTTTGCCCGCTGATTATGACCAGATCCTATTTATAAAAAAGGGCAACCTGGTGCATGTAGCTCCCGCTTGCGCAGGGTCCAGGTAAGGGTCCGACCACTTTGGGTCTATAGTACGCAGCCTTTCCCTACATTTCTGTAAGAGCCTGACCAGATCCTATTTATCCAATTTCAAAATTGTGCTCAAGGAAATAGGACTGTTTCAGATTACACGGAGGAGTTTCTAAGGCTACAAGTGAGGTGCAACCTTGCTGAAACTGAGGAGCAACAAGTTGCAAGGTACATCAATGGTCTCAATGATGCTATTCAAGATCGATTGATGATGCAACAAATCTGGTCCGTTGATCAAGCACAAGCTCTAGCCTTAAAGGCCGAGAGGTTTGTGAGGATGAGAAAGACAACTAAGGCTCCATATCCTCCATATCGTCATACCGAAGGCTCATCTAGGAGTCAACCTAATAGAGTGGAAGAAAAGGCCACTCCACCAAAGACAAAACAGCCCATCCCGAAACAAACTAGAGGCAAGGGTAAGGCAAATGAAGGCCCAAAGTGCTATAAATGTGGTAAAGAGGGACACATATCCAGCGGTTGCCCACTAAGGAAATTTGTTAACACGACTATCCATGATGGTGAAAGTGATGAGGAAGAATACAAATCTAAAGATGTAGACGGACAAGAGGTTTGTCAAGAAGAAGGCGAAGAGGTGGTATGTGTGATCCAGCGTCTCCTATGTTCCACACCACAACTCGATGACACACAACGGAAGAAAATATTTGAGAGGAAATGCACGGTGAATGGCAAGGTATGCAAAGTAGTGATTGATAGTTGCAACTGCGAGAATCTTATCTCCCAGAAGTTGGTGGACCATTTAAAGCTTGAAACCCATGATCATCCAAATCCCTACACTATTGGATGGATCAAGAAAGGAGTGAATATGAGGATCACCAAACAATGCAACCTGCCACTTTCTTTGGGTAAGCATTATCGCTCAAATGTGTTGTTTGATGTGGTTGACATGGATGCCAGCCATGTTCTTCTTGGGAGGCCTTGGCAATTTGATGTGGATACTACACACAAGGGCAAGGAAAATTCTTACTCTTTCATTTGGAACAAGAGAAAGATCATTATCTTACCAAACAAAACCGAAGGTAATACCTATAAGGAGGAGGGGAAAACTATGTTAACTATCTTCCATACCTCTCATGAGTTTATGGAAGACTTGAAGGAGGCAGATTTGTGTGCTGCACTTGTTGTAAAGGGAGAAGAGCACCTGACTGTTGAAATTCCAGCAAAGGTACGTGGTTTATTGGCAGAATTTCAGAACATACTTGGGGAGCCACATGGCTTGCCACCGATGAGAGGAATTCAACATAGAATTGACTTAATTCCGGGAGCAAGTCTTCCTAATCTTCCACACTATCGAATGAGCCCAAAGGAGCATGATATATTGAAGGAGAAAGCGGAGGAATTGTTGCAAAAGGGGCACATTCGAGAAAGTATTAGCCCATGTGCTGTACCAGCCCTACTCGCGCCAAAGAAAGATGGATCTTGGCGCATGTGTACGGACAGTAGAGCCGTTAACAAGATCACTGTAAGGTATAGATTCCCTATTCCCCGTCTGGATGATATGTTGGATCAGCTTAGTGGAGCAAGAGTGTTCACAAAGCTAGATTTAAGAAGTGGATATCATCAAATCCATATAAGACCCGGGGATGAATGGAAGACCGCCTTCAAGACAAAGGAAGGGTTGTTTGAATGGCTAGTCATGCCATTTGGATTCTCAAATGCACCAAGTACCTTTATGCACTTAATGAATCAAGTCCTTAGACCCTTCTTATCCCACTTTGTTGTGGTCTATTTCGATGACATCTTAATCTATAGCAAGGGTGAGGATGAACACTTTGATCACATTCGGAAGGTGCTAGAAGTACTAAGGGAAACTGAGCTCTACGTCAACTTGAAGAAATGTGTTTTCCTACAAACACAACTTCTTTTCCTAGGATTCGTCATAACATGTGACTGGCATTCGTGTTGATGATTCTAAGGTTGAAGCAATCCGAGAATGGCCAACTCCTAAGACCATTTCTGAGGTAAGAAGCTTTCATGGCCTTGCAACTTTCTATAGGCGATTTGTGAAGAACTTCAGCACTATCATGGCACCAATTACCGAGTGTTTGAAGAAAGGAAAGTTCCAATAGACAGATGCAGCTGAAGCTAGTTTCAATGAGATTAAACAAAAGCTATCACAAGCTCCTGTCTTGATACTACCTGATTTCAACAAGACTTTTGAGTTGGAGTGTGATGCAAGTGGAGTAGGCATTGGAGCTGTCCTATCTTAAGAAAGGAAGCCCATTGCTTTCTTTAGTGAGAAGTTAAGTGAAGCTAGACAGAAATGGAGTACCTATCAGCAAGAATTATATGCCGTTTTCAGAGCGTTGAAAACTTGGGAAGTGTATTTGCTGCCTAAAGAGTTCATTGTTTATAGCGACCATCAATCCTTGAAGCATTTTAGAAACCAAAAGCATGTTGACCGCATGCTAGCAAGACGGGCATCATATCTGGAGAGGTTTAACCATCTCATCATGCATAAATCTGGAATAACTAGCAGAGTGGCCGATGCTTTGAGTCGTCGTGCATGCCTCTTGACTTCTTTTGAAGCTGAACTTCCGGGCATGGATCAAATAAAGGAGTTGTATGAGGGTGACGAAGACTTTGGCCATGTTTGGGTAAAGCACGCAAGGGGCCAACCATTAGGTGATGACTATTTGATGCAAGATGGATATCTCTTCAAAAATGATCGTTTGTGCATTCCAAAAAGTTCTTTACATGACAAGCTGGTTAGAGAGCTCCATTCAAGTGATCTTAGTGGCCATGTTGGACGGGACAAGACTATCGCTAACCTGGAAGCTCGCTACTTTTGGCCACAACTAAAGAGAGATGCTGGAAAGTTCGTTCAACGGTGCCCCGTATGTCAGACCTGCAAAGGCCAAGTCCAGAACACAGGGTTATACATGCCTTTGCCTGTTCATGTTGCTCCATGGGAGGACATTCCTATGGACTTCGTCTTGGGCTTGCCAAGAACAAGACGAGGAGGTGATGCTGTATTTGTGGTCGTGGATAGATTCTCTAAGATGGCTCATTTCATCCCATGCTGCAAGACAACGGATGCTCATCATGTGGCAAACCTATTCTTTCGAGAAGTGGTCAGACTTCATGGAGTTCCAAGGTCCATTGTCTCAGACCGTGATAGCAAGTTTCTTGCTGCATTTTGGCTCACTTTGTGGAAGCAATTCAAACACTGAATTGAAATTTTCTAGCACTGCTCATCCACAAACAGATGGACAAACGGAAGTGGTGAACAAGTTTTTGGGTAATCTGATCCGTTGCATTTGTGGAGAAAGAAAGGGACAATGGGATTTGGCTTTATCTCTTGCAGAATTCTCCTACAATAACTCCAAGCATAGATCCACAGGAAGGAGCCCTTTTTCCATTGTCTACACTAAAGTTCCATCACATGTGGTGGACCTGGTGAAGCTACCATCAAGGGGAAACTCAAAATCAGCATTGTCCTTTGCTGATAATTACGCCGAGTTATTTGAAGAGATTCGCGGTTCTTTGGAAGCACAAAATCAGAAATATAAACAACTTGCTGATTGCAAAAGGAGGCCAAAATCATTCAAAGCCGGTGATAAGGTGATGGTCTACGTCCGAAAAGAGAGGCTGCCTTTAGGTGTTAAAGGGAAACTTAGGCAGCGAAGGTATGGACCCTTCTCTATCTTGAGGAAGATAAATGATAATGCTTATGTGATAGATCTTCCAAGCGATATGGGTATCTCCAACACTTTCAATGTTGCGGACTTGACTCTCTACCATCCAGAAGAAGCGCTCTATGAAGATAACTCGAGGGCGAGTTCCAAACAACCAGGGAAGAATGATGAGGAACAATAAATGAGGAACATGAAAATATAATCATATGTCAAATCTGTTTGGCTACTTCTAGATACTTCTGTTGTGGTCTAGTATTTCTTTTCTTTTCTTTATCCTACCTACTGTTTTCTAGAGTCTTCTAGTTGTGAGTAGCTATGAGTAGAATGGTGAACCTTAAATAATGTTTCTAGAGTATTCCAGCTATAAGTAGAAGTATGTGAAGGCTTCCCAAAGCCCTATAAATAGAGGTCCTCACCTCTACTTTGTACTGAGACTATGTACCCTTACCTATAATAGAACTTGTTGTTCTTATCTAAGATCTTGGAGTAGATCTTGTGCCCTAGGAGTTCTGGATTGAACTCTTGCTGCCCTATCCGCCTACATTCGCCTCTAGAGCGATATCTAGCGCAGCACGTTGAAGCTGTTCCTTCAACACTTTGTGCTGTACACATTGTAGCAGCAAGGTGGAGTTGCTCCTCCACAACCTTTGTGCTGCTTCAAGGTTGGTGCTTCACATGGACAAATAGATTTGACGATTTGTAGCATCGTTTTCATGATTCTTTTCTTTGGTTGCAATAGTATCTCTTTGTGAGAAACGAAGAATGATGCATGACTCATATAGTTAATGTTTTTATTGATTTATTATTTTCAGTTCTATTTCTGTATTAAATTTATTATCTTTTAACATATGTGCCAAAATTAAGAGTTAATTTGCTGTCTATCTGTACAGAAAACTGTCTGCTTCTGCAATGAATTTACAGCCATGATAGTACTGTCGCATATCGTCATCTGCCAATAGTAGTTAATAGGAACATGCTGCTGCATAACTATCATTTTGTTCTCATCAGCGTGATACAACTGCAGGATTGAATTTTCTGACCCAGTTGCAGTGAGGCATGCCTTGTCAATAATCTCAGAAATCGCCGTTAGAGATCCATACTCTGTTGCAATGGCACTCGGTTAGTTTTCGCTGCTGTTAATTGTTTGAAATTTCTATTTTTATTTGTTAAGATAAAAGCCGTACATCGTTATAATTTGGAATGATTTATGCTCTAAAAAGTGGGCAATAATAGAGATGTCAACATAGAAATTCCAGTTAATATTTGTACATTTAGTTAATTTCTAACTCATCTGGTTTGATGCTAGTTCTGTAGTTTCTTACTCTCATGTATGACTTGATGTTTTGCAGGCAAAAACGCACAACCTGGTGGTATGCCTCATTATCCTTGTTTTTTAGTCCAGTTTTGAATTTTGATTTGAACATAAATACGTTTGGTCTTTCAGCTTATGTAAAACTCCCTCCATGCTTGAAAAGAACACATACACAGTTTATCTAAAGTCAAGCAGTGCAAAAGTGACTGAGTTTATACACACACAAAAATAATAATCAACAACTGCAATAACAAATTAGTATTTTAGTTCTTGATAGTTTTTTCTACAAACTTGGTCAAACTTTACACTGTTTGACTTAAGACAAAACTTATACGCCTTCTTTTCAAGCACAGAGGGAGTAATTGATAACTTTATTGTGTGCCTGTACGATTCAAGAAGTGCAGTCATAGTTGAATTTATCTTAGTTTGAAGAATTAAGTTTCCGCAAATACTTTTTGATTTTTTTCCTTTTTAGGGAATATTTCTTGATACTCCTTCTGTATTCAAAGTACAGGTAGCGCTAGGAATTTTATCTTCGGTTCGCATATCCATAAGTTACATTTACTTGTGCATCCACATGAAACTGTTATGTGGATAATTAGTTACCTGGGGAAAAACGTTTCCTTCTTGGCAGTTGCAATAATATTACTTGTTATAGGTTTAAAATGGCAATTCAGTGATACTTGAGGATCTAGGTTGCCTTAAGTGCAATAAATTGTCTGTTTCGAGTTTTGGACTATGACAACCATTGTTTTGGGAGGTTTTTAATTCACCAACAGTATAATTGTGTACGAATAGCTTTGATTGTTTCCATTCCACCCAGAGACCGAAGGGCATTAGAGGAACTCTTAACAGAACGCCAAATTGGCAGCCTCCAAAACCGTTTTGGAGTGCACTCCATGATTTTTTGGAGGCTGATGAGCCTACGTGCAAACTCAGATTCTCAAAAATGCAGCCTCCATAATTTCCCCACTCATTTTCGTTGCATCAACACAAAATTTGTACTAATATTTGGCATAGGTTTTTAACTGAATTTCGGCCAGATCAACCTCGAACATTTGAATAACATTGCAAACTAATAGTT
>NC_041386.1:99602488-99647218 GCF_002162155.2 Triticum dicoccoides
AGGCGCTTTAGTGACATTGTACATATCCAGGGGGCAAAATTGCTTAGCAACGTTTTAGAGAAGGGGAAATCTTCATACACAACTATAGATAACTAAACTAGATGCCGCGGGACTTGCCGATGCTGGATGCGGCTTTGAAGTCACGGGCGGCGGCCTTCCCAGCGTGGAAATGGGCAGGGGCCTCAGCCTCCCATGCCGTCTAGGCACCCTCTTCAGCATCGGGGTGGTGCCTTCCTAGATGGCGTGCTCCCTTTTGCCAAGCCCGTGTTCTCGTCGAAGATTGGGGCGGGTGGGGCGAGATAGGCGGTGTGGGGGGCGTCTCAAGCCTCCCTAGTCCCTACAGGTGAGGGCGCGGCGCTGGCAGCACCCGCGGCGGCTGTCTCGCGAGACTCCGCAAGCACGCGCTGGATGACGGGATCCTTGTTATCAAGATCTCTATGCCGACAATGTCAACTGTGGCGTTGTGTTCCTCTTCAGCGGCGGCTTGCTCCTCCTTGACAGCGGCGGCCATGGCTTCAATGGGAGCAGTCCCCTCCTGCTCCCATCGCAACTCCTCCTCTATTGGAGGCCGGCGGAGCCATGAGGCGGCCATGCTCCTGAGGGGGTGGCGAGGCCGATGGCGTCGACGGAGGAAATGGCGTGGGGTGATCTGTGGAGGGGACGGGAGAGGCTGAGAGGTGAGTGGAGGAGTTGCGACAGATGCGTCAGCGGGCGGCTTTTGTAGCTGCGGGCAGGAGATCGTGGCGGGAAATCATGGTGGCAGCGGGTGCGGGCAGGTGGAGACGCGACGGCTGCCATGAAACTTCCCTCCCGCCACAGCCAAATATGGATGCTAGAACCCAGTTTTTGGATTGCACTCCATATTTTTTGGAGGCCGAGGCGCGTATTGGGAGTCTGCTAGAGTGGGTTTTCCCACTCCTGTCCTCCATATTGGCAGTTCTTATGGAGTTTGGGGTCCCTTTTCCGAATCTGCTAGAGTTGCTCTTACCTGCCTTTGTCTATAAATGACCGTTTCCTGTTTTGTCAACTTCAATGACGTCACTCGTTTGATAGCGTGACCTGTCAAATTGGAACAGGCGCTCTTCAGGACATCCTTCATCTGCATGACGTTCTCGCAAGAGTTTACCTTGCAAAGTTGTGTCATTCAATATCTAGGGCACGTGTATTGGATGGTAAGTGCAGTTTGCTTTTGTTTTTTTACCAAGTCCACTTTGCGATTCCAGAGTGCATGTATTGATCTGTGCCCCTGACATAATATGATTTACACAGAGAGGCCCGACATAAAATCACAGTACAGTTCTCTCCTTTATCAACTCCTTTTGGATCCAAGTGACAGGGTCTGTTTCGAGGCAATACTCTGTGTTCTGGGAAAAGTTGACAACACAGAAAGGTGGCAATGATGTTTCATCAAGTTATTCTTTGTTGTGATGTGCTTCTGTACCAAAGTTGGAGTTGCATGTTGTGTTGTTAAATCAATTATCATGTGTTGCAGCACTGAGGACAGAGCTGGCGGATGGATCCGGTTAACTAGAGAAATTCTCAAATTGCCTGAGGCCCCATCTGTAGCATCAAAAGGTCTTCTGTCAAAAGCTAGTGAGAAATCTTCTAAAGCAAGGCGTCCTCAACCCCTCATCAAACTTGTAATGAGAAGGTTTGTCGCATCTTTTTATGGATGTTCAAGTGGTTGGTTGGTCTCTCTGTTTTCCTCTATGCTAACCGTTTGGTTCTTATTCTATCAGGCTGGAGAGCTCTTTCCGTAGCTTTTCTCGCCCTGTTCTTCATGCCGCTGCAAGAGTAGTCCAGGAAATGGGTAAAAGCAGAGCAGCTGCTTACTCTTTGGGTGCTTATGATGAGGGAGCCAATCTTCAAGCTTATTCAGATAATGTTGAATCTCTTGATTCTGATGAGAACTCACAACCTGAAGGTACTGCGATTCTATCATAGAGTCGAGTCGTTCAGTTACATATTAAAACATGGAAAACCACATGCACTTTACGTTGGTTAGAAGTAATGTTGAGTCGGAGTCATGCATGTTGGTTCTGTCAATTCGTTCCGGGCCAAGTTTACTGGACAACTAGGAAACTAGAGATGATACCCCGCGCGTTGCTGCAGGAATTGGTTGCAATTATTTCAGTGAAATTGGGTGTATGAAACATTAGTATTAGACTAACAATATGTGAATTGAAACTAAAATACATATACCTTATTGTATTTGATTATTTTATAGGTGTAGAATATTTCTTGATATGAGTAGCATGCATAGTGCTTGGTCGTCATATGAGTATTTTCTCTTGCATGGTGGCATGATGAAGTGGCATAGGTGCATGTTGAGAGAATTGAAGTTAGTGGGTATTGAATATGAGTAGCATGCATCGTGCGTGTTAATATAGGTGTTCTCCCATGCATGGAGACATGATGAGGTGGCATAGTTGCATGTTGAGAGAATTGGAGTTAGTGGGGATCAACTTTTTTGGTATATAGGATATAGGATTGGTAATATCATGTCTAAGCATCTCTTTTAAAATCAAACCTGGCAATAATTCTTATATAAGCATGATTCTGAATGTATTCGGGCATGCTTACAGAGGTTTCATTAGTGAGTTACCTTAGGCCCCTCCCTTTTTTTGTTTGGCATAAAGTTATGTGTCCTATGTTTTATGTTATTTCATTTTGCAATAAATCATCTAACTGTTCTGGTGCATGTTGTAGCCACCCGGAAAGCTAAGCCACTGTCGAATGGACATGGTGGAATGGACACAGTAGCAGGGTTATTGGCGTCACTAATGGAAGTAGTGCGGACAACTGTAGCATGCGAGTGCGTATATGTTCGAGCAATGGTCATCAAAGCTTTGATATGGATGCAAAATCCACATGAGTCCCTCGATGAACTAAAATCTATAATTGCGTGTGAGCTGTCGGACCCAGCCTGGCCTTCTTCTCTACTGAATGATGTCCTGCTAACCCTACATGCTAGGTTCAAGGTATTGTATCCCTTTCGCTGTTAAATATTATGCAGGTTGCCTTGTTTTTCTTTTTATGAAGGTGCTCTTTCGTCCACATTTGATGGCTTTTTATCAGCCATGTGCCTGAAATCATTTTGAAACTGGAAGCAACCTTAACTTTCTGTAGTCACTTCGAGTTTCTGACGTTTCAATTATTTTAGAATAACACTGTTTAGAAAAACAATATATTATGACACATTTTTTATCTTGGTATTTTCTCTGCCTTCTTTCATACAGGATTATTGTTGCAATTAAATATGGTCTGAACTATTTTTAATTTTTGTTTTGCCCCCTTGTTTATGTGTTTTATGGTTATAGTTAAGAGTATATGCATTTTGCAGCTATTATTTTAATTAGTTGTAGTATGTTCTCATTTTTGTGGATTTTTGTTGAGTGATCTATTATTCTGGTTTGTTCTTACATGATAGGCAACCCCTGATATGGCTGTGACTCTGCTTGAGATTGCTAGAATTTTTGCTACTAAAGTTCCTGGAAAGATTGATGCTGACGTTCTACAACTGTTATGGAAGGTAGGCATTTTTTCATAAAATATTTACTAACGTTTTTCTGAACCGCCAAGGTTTACTTGATGAAAGGGGCCCCAACCATCTGAAGTCATTTGCAAAGCTGCAACGTATTGTATCATATAATCCCTGGTTTCTACAGCATTTTGGTCCTATGTTGTTATGCAATAGTTTTCATGACATTTTTTTGTATAATGGGGCTAATAACTTGAGTAGAAAATAACAATTCTTGTCTTCCCAGACATGCCTTGTAGGAGCAGGACCAGATGGGAAACATACAGCATTGGAAGCTGTGACAATTGTCCTTGATCTGCCACCACCTCAGCCTGGTTCAATGTCTGTACTCACGTCTGTTGATATGATATCCGCCTCTGATCCAAAATCTGCAATGGCACTGCAAAGATTAGTCCAAGCTGCTGTAAGAGCAAAACTTTGACTTGGTTAGTTTATTCATTGAGCATGGAATCAAAATATGTTTATGTTTTGGCCCTTCAAATGATCAACAGGTTTGGTTTCTGGGAGAAAATGCAAACTATGCTGCATCTGAGTATGCATGGGAATCTGCAACGCCGCCTGGTACTGCTCTAATGATGCTTGATGCTGATAAAATGGTTGCTGCAGCTAGCTCCCGTAACCCTACACTTGCTAGCGCTCTGACGCGGCTCCAAAGGTGTGCATTTAGTGGCAGCTGGGAGGTATGTGCCTGAAAAAAAATTTAGTTTCCTTCCCTTTAACTTGACAATTTGATCGAGTGAGACTGAGATGGTACTGCATCTCCTTGTACACGCCTTCCCGTTTTCCTTATCTTATGGTTTACATTTTGTAGATCCGTATCGCTGCTGTCCAGGCCCTAACTACCATTGCAATAAGGTCTGGTGAACCTTATAGACTACAGATATACGAGTTTCTTCATGCTTTGAGTCTGGGGGGTGTGCAGTCAAACTTTTCGGAATTGCAGCTAAGTAATGGGGAAAACCAAGGTGCGAGTGGTACGGGTCTTGGGTCTTTGATTAACCCAATGCTCAAGGTC
Source organism: Triticum dicoccoides (assembly GCF_002162155.2). Classification (NCBI taxonomy): domain Eukaryota; kingdom Viridiplantae; phylum Streptophyta; class Magnoliopsida; order Poales; family Poaceae; genus Triticum; species Triticum dicoccoides. The sequence continues at coordinate 99,607,045 of NC_041386.1, forward strand.
TTGGATGAGATGTATAAAGCTCAAGACGACCTTGCTAGGTATGTTGTCCATAAAATTCCTCTTGCCTGCTCTGGAATTGTCCTTGAAATGGCTGCTCTATGGATTTTTGCAGGGACATCCGTCAGCATGATAATAGCAAACAAGAATGGAGTGATGATGAACTCAAGAAACTTTATGAAACCCATGAGAGGCTTCTTGATTTCGTTTGTTTATTCTGTTTCGTTCCAAGGATTAAATACTTGCCTTTAGGCCCTACCAGGTATGTATTTGTAATATTTGGGGTTCTAATTTCCTAGTGCAGTCAAGTTGCTCTTGCTCCTGATTTGAAGTGTTACTTCATCGTGGAAGTCATCTATGCAGTTAGAGCTGTACAATTCACCACTAAGGATTGTAAACTTTACCATCCGCTACATCTTTAGTGTTGTTTGGAGCCATACAATAGATTTTTTTTGGGTGGTGGTGTTATCTTGGACAAGCTGGATCATTTGCTCCATATGATGCAATTAATTGTACTGTTGGACCACCACATGCTGGTTATGGTCCATACTTCATATGGGCCTCACTGCTGTACCATAGGGTTTTCTTCTTCTTAATCCTAAGTGACAGTCTTAGCAATCCTCCTTTATTTGTAACTTCTTTTTTCAAGCATTTATGTCATCCGGGAGACAGTGGGAGGTCTCACATGTTATGATGTTTTTGTAGTGACCATCAGCTTTAATTTAAAGCTTTCTGATCCACATAATTTTCTTTACCTACTGGCTACTGCTAGTTTGCAACTTAAACTCTATGCGAAGGCCTATATTCTCAAATGTCTTTCACCCTGGAAAATACAACATTTAGAATTAAGTTCTGAATTGCTGTTGAGTAAGCTGTAATTTTACATTTGTGATTGCTTAGGGTGTAGGTTAAGTGCTATTTATTGCTGGCTTGTGCAGTTCATGAAATCTGCTTGACTATCGTATTTGTATCATAAGAGAAATGTTGTAGCATTCCATAAGAGAAAGTTGAGTGTAAATGACCTGCCTTTTCCCCCTTGTTTTTTTGGCTGGGATGCATGTATGATGTTGAATCTTATGTACAGTGCCAAGCTAATTGAGATCTACCGCAATCGGCATAACATTAGTGCATCTGTCGGTCTAAGTGACCCTGCTGTTGCTACCGGAATATCTGACCTCATGTATGAGTCAAAAGAAGTACATAAGGAGACCAGTACTATGCAATCCGGAATTGACCCTGATCTAGCTATGGCCTGGGCAGCGGGTTTGGAAGATGATGCCTGGGCAAACGATGCCCCAGGTGTGGACAAAGTAAGCATCTTTTGTGTTGATTCATAAAGGTTCCTGATACCTATCAGTTCAGCTAAGAAGGCTTGCTGTTAACTGTGGCAGATAGCCTGGTTGCTTAATCATTTCCGTACCAGCTCCCTTTTCCTCATTGCTTGTGCTCAATTAGAGAATGTTGCTTTTGATACACTTGCTTCCTTCTTCTTTGATCATATAATAGGTCAAGGATTTCCTTTCTGGTGCTGGAACTGATGCTCCTGATGTGGATGACGAGGAATACATGAATTCTAGGCCATCAGTCGGTTATGATGATATGTGGGCCAAGACAATTCTTGAAGAGGTGGATGCAAGTTTTATGACATTTTCTTAAACCACTCTACTCCGTATACTTATTTAGAAATTAAAGATAAATAATTCGTTTTGTTTTATATTTTGCAGGAAGATGATGGGAGGTCTTCTGGCGGGTCCTCTCCTGACTCGACTGGTTCTGTGGAGACGTCCATATCGTCCCATTTCGGTGGCATGAACTATCCGTCTTTGTTTAGTTCAAAACCACCAAGCTATGGGGCTTCACAACAAACGGTATTTTGCTTCATCCATTATATTATTGCAATGTTATCTATATCGTTTCTGTTACTGCATCTTACAATGCAGATATCATATTTGTAATGTTTAAATGTTTCTCTTAGGGAAGAGCACTATGCACTTAACTATGATAATCATTTCTTAGATCCTATGGCTCAAATGTGTATGCCGATATGGACGTTGCATACTATATGCGCTGCACCAGCTAGAGCTGGAGACTAAAAGTGTGGTTCACCAGCCGATATGGACATTGCATACTATATCCCTAATTTATTTTTTTGAATCGAGGACATAGGCACAACATCTGTGACATAAACTGTTAATCTGAATCCAAAATACTCGTTGAGAAACAAAAGAGAGAATTCGCACCGCAAATAGTAGCTAATCCAAATTGGGCTGTAAATTATATCAACACTCAATTTGTCTTTTTGTTTCTTGAGCTGTGTTTCGAATTTAGGCTTAAAATTTTGTAACTTGATTTTTTAGAGGTGCTAGGGTGGTTGGATGCACCTGGTGCACCAGAAGACCTGGTGCACCAGATACACCCTCAGTTTGAAACACTTTGCAGAAAACACAGGCGCCAGAGGAATACAAGAAGTCACCCAGTTTGTGCCTCCCTCGTATTGCCTGTGTTCCCTTCACTGTTAGGGTGCTACTGGGGTCTCACCACTGGTTGGGTGGCTCCTGTGTTCATCCTTGGAACATCATATAATTATGGCCAGCTTCAAGCAATACTGGAGCACACGAGTTACAGTAAAATCACTTCATATTTAATTATAATCGAACTTTCAGTATTTGAATATTAAAAGCTATATTTTTCCAGTTTCTGCAAGCATGTCCTCAAGTAGTGTATTGGTGTAGTATCTTTTTGTTTGCTGCTTCTACCCTGTGATTTCAGATGGCATTTGTTTAAAGAAGACTATTCCTTATATCCATTTGCATTTTGTTTCAGATACGTGAAGAACCACCATCATATTCAACATCTGTCCTACAGAAGCGTGAGTCGTTTGACAATCCCCTGGCGGGGCGTGGGGGTCGAAGTTCTGGATCTGGATCCCATGAGGATGTTGAGAAGAGTTCCGGGAACCCTCAATCTGGGAAAGCATTGTATGACTTCACAGCAGGCGGCGATGATGAGGTATGGAGGCTGTAATTCATGGCTACGTTTTATAACTTTCTGAAGTCCAATGCTTTTCTTTCTCCCGAGTTTGATGGGGTATTGCTTATTGGAAGACACGTTTTCTTTTCCAGAGAGATAATTATTAGTTTCCTAAATTAAATTTAGTTGGTGTGTTCATCTAACGCTGTTATTGTGCTTTTTAACTGGTTGAAAGTATTGTCCGCATATTCTTTAGCATGCTGGTTAATTAAAAAAAACTTATGCACCAAAACTGAATGGATGCGAATGTCAAAATAATCAAGCTGTCCCTTCTTTCTTGTCTTGGGGTGCAAAGAAGATAACACATACTAATTTATGTAACTGTTTTCAGCTGAGTTTAAACTCTGGAGAAGACGTGGATATTGAATATGAGGTTGATGGTTGGTACTACGTAAGTTATTATGACCTCACCATTTATTTAACTTGTTCCCTGGCTGGGATGATAACGATTTCAAATGTGCAACCGTTGCTATTTGCTCAGGTGAAGAAAACGAGACCAGGAAGGGATGGGAAGATGGCAGGTCTGGTCCCTGTTTTGTACGTGAGCTCGTGATAGCAATGAACCTTGTGACATACTACTCTGAAGAGGTGGGTGGAGCAAATGGGCCTAAGAATGAAACGCTGGTTAGTTTTGATGCTGTCCTGTGGAAGCAAGGACATATCCAACCCTCTCCGTGTGTGTGTTTGTACGGTGCGGCGGTATTGTTGCTGGTCTCTGTGTGCTGATTTTGTTTGCTATACATACGGCTAGGCCATTCAATTCATTGTTTACATGGGTGGATAGGAATTTGGGACACTCCATTCCATCTTGCATGCGCCGTTCTGCCCCACCGGTTATGCTTGGAAGGTTTCGGTTACACCCCGTGCCCAGTTCTTCCATCGGCTGTGCAATACATCCCATTGTAATTGTATAACTATTTAGCTGTGAAGAGGCTGTTGTAAACTGTAGGCTCAATTTTTTTTTTTACCCCACGATTCTTTTGGTATTGTGTATCGTATGGTGTGAACTGTGTGATTCAGTAGCAAGTAGTAGTGCTGTATTTTTTTTATGGTTTGTGTAAATTTTTGTTTTCCGGTGTATCTAGGATACATGAAAATATACCATAGTGAAAACAACAGGCACCTGATATTTTACTCATTTTTGCCTTCCCTATGTTCTGATCAGTTAGTTGTTGGCAATAGTTTGGCTGATACTACGTGAGTGCTCACGTCTGCAGCAATGTTGAGGTCATATCGCCCTGTCGTGTTCACGCCGCCTAAATTGTGTTGGCCAAAGCATGTGCATCAGACCGACAAATGCATCAGATTCACCGGATCGTCATTAGAATCACGACTTGTTCAATAAAAATAGGCAGCGCAAGTCGGTTGGTCGCTAGCCAGCCTCCTTATCTTGAACCCCCACAGAGAAAGCAGTAGGTATACGGACACATCTAGCCAACACACCGCAATACGCAAGCAGGCAACAACCGCAGCCCCAAGCAAACCGAAGATGGGGAAGGAGTTCGGGAGCATGGAGGAGTTCTGGGGGTTCTACCTGGGCCAGCACTCGAAGCCGGCGACGCGGCGCTGGCACTTCGCCGGCACGCTCGCCTCGCTGGTGTGCGCGCTGCTGGCGGCCGCCACCGGCCGCGCCGCGCTCCTGGTGGCCTGCCCTGTGCTCGGCTACGGCATGGCCTGGTACAGCCACTTCTTCGTGGAGGGCAACCGGCCGGCCACCTTCGGTCACCCCGTCTGGTCCTTCCTCTGCGACTACCGCATGTTCGCCCTCATCCTCACCGGCCGCATCGACGCCGAGCTCGCCCGCCTCCGCGTCCACCCGCGCCTCGCCTCCGACTGACCGATCCGGCCGCCTCTTCGCCGTCCGTGCCGTGCCGTGCCAGCATCAATCAACCAATAAAGATTCCGCGCACTTGCAGGTGTGTCGGAGCATTTGTCTACTGAGGTTCCTGGTGTATGTGTACTTGCTGCGCATTTCTCTACGCACACAAAAATACTACTCCCTCCTTTCCAAAATATAAGAACGTTTTTAACACTACATTAGTGTCAAAAACGTTGTGGGACAGAGGTAGTAGTAGTTCTACCATGTGTCTTTGCCTCTCGTGAATTATGTTTGCTCTACTCTAAGGCCTTTCTCTTCTCCTTGGTATGGGGGCAGTTCTAACACGAACTGGACATACTTCTGATTTATTTTCCTGCACTTCATTCAGTTCCACAACACAGGCTCCCAAAACGACCCACGAGTTTGACAAGTAGTAGATAGAACCTCACAAGAATCGCAATAACAAATGGCAGATATACACGAATACGCGCCCTTAATTTTTTTAATAGCCGATTTAACCGGAGGTCACACGCATCTGATCATGTTGGCTGTAGAGTGTAGACCATTGCCCGGCTCAGCTGTCGCTTCTGTTGGGCTTGTCTGACTCCTCCTGATACACCTGAAACAAGCACGAAGCGTGTCAATCGCCGATGAGAACTGCAGAAATGCCAGCAAAGAAGAGGGAGAGAGGGGGCAGTATCTGTCCTCCTACCGTGTCAGCTGACGGGATCCACTCGTTTGTGGCGGGGTTTCCCTTGGAGGAAGCATGGCGCTCCGTCGCATCCGGGTCCTCGGAGAGCTCGAACGAGGCGCCGGCGGGCCTGTCCACCTTGATGAAGCCCGTGCCAGTCTGCACCACGTCCATCGACCACGATTCAGCTCAGCGGCTCATATAATTCAGAGAAAAATTGCAGAGGAGGAAGGCAGCGACCGTGTGATGCTGCTTGCCGACGCAGCCGAGGTCCTTGTAGTACTCCGTCTCCACGAACTCCTCGCCCGCCTTCCCGCCCTCGCACACCAGTTTCTGCGACAAGAAACCACACGCACCGCGGCATCAGCGGCTCCGCTCCGGCTTGTAGATTCTAAGTATCCACGAGAGGTCTTGATGAACAGGAGGAGATGGTGCGACCGACCTCGGAGTGGGCTTCCAGGTCCTGGAACTTGTCGAGCTCGGGGTGGGAGCCGTCGGCGCCGGGGCCGGCGAGCGCGTCGGTGTACACGGCGGAGTGGTCGCTGCGGGAGGGCTTGGAGTGGCGCTTGGGCGCCGCGCCGTCATAGTACCCCCGCACCTCGTCCACCCTCACCGCCTCGTCCACCGGGGACAGGTGCGCGTCGCTCCTGCTCGGCCTCGACATGTCGCTCGACCGACCTCTCCGCACAAGCGCGCCGGCCGATGCTACTGCTGCCGGAGCGTACTGGTGGTGTGTATTGCTAGGCCGTGGCCGTGGCCACGCTCGTTAGCGGTGGTGTTAATTGCGCGGGCGGCGGTGGTGATGGTGGCTGAAAGCGCCGTGCTATTATGCCGCGTGCGACGGTGGCCTGCCCCGGCAGCGAGATGTTTGTGAGGAGAAAATATCCGCGGGGAGCTGGGTGGATAGAGGGGTACGTCGCTGGGTTGGCGAGAAGATGGACGGACGAGAGGCCAGGAATGCGCGGCCGCTCGGCCGTCACGTCGGAGACGGCGAGATCGGGGCCCTGGCCGGGGCCGTGGTTTATCCGCAGGCGTTCAGACACGGCGTTCTGCTCAAAAAAATAATTTTGAGGGTAATAGCCAAGCTTTATTCATTAAAAACCACATGTAGTGGGATACAATTCGGGTTATGGGGTTGGTCTAACCAAACATGACGCCCCGGACCCAGAGAAAGAGTATGCTTGGCTAATCTATGAGCTTCTAAATTGTTCAAACGGCCTTCAAAACAAAAATTACAATGAAAAGAAGATTGTTGGACTCTAATCTCCTTGATGATTGCTCCATAAGCGCACTTGCTGTCGTTGTGTATGGCACTCATCACCTCCTTCGCGTCTGACGCTACGACAAATTGGTTTAGGTGAAGATCAACTGCAAACGCCAAACCCGCCCAGCACGCTATTACCTCTAGTGTTGCCGGGTCATCCACACCTCTGATAACTAGAGCCGAGCTACCAAGGAAAGTCCCCGAGCTATCTCTGCATACCGCTGCCGCTGTCCCCTGGCTTCCTTTCCTGCACCCCACATCAACATTAATTTTGGCATAGCCAGTAGGAGGTGCTTTGGGTTTCCTGTTGCTGTTATGTACCACTCTGGGTTCAGTCCTTACCGGCTCCTGTTTTCCATTGATTACCTCGAGTTCATCAATGTACCTCTCTACAAAGGACATGATCGCATGTGGGCTCTGAAAAACACCTTCGTGTATAGCTTTTCGCCTCGCTACCCAGATAGCCCAAAGAGTCACCGAAATCCTCACAAATTCAGCATGTGATAACAGCTCCATTAGAGTAAATAGCCACTGCTCGGCTTTTGGTTCGGTAGTTGACGTCATCTTTTGCAGAAGTTCACCATCTATGAGCGCCTAGGTGCACCGTGAGGACGTGCAATCGAGGAGCGAGTGTATCCACGAATCGGGTGCCCCACACATGCCACATGAGTTCAAGTGTGCCATATGTCTTCTCGCACGGACATCGTTTGTTGGGATCGAATGCTTTGAGAGTCTCCAGAGGAACATCCTCACCTTGCCAGGCACTCTCGTTTTCCACAAACTCTTCCAAGATCTCTCCTCCGTCGCAGTGCTTGAAGGACCCAAAGTATTCTCAAGCCATGCCTCTCTCCTTAACCTGGTAGCTACAAGCATGCGATATGCCGAACGGACCGAGAAAAAGCCATTCTTTTCATAGTGCCAACTCCAGAAATCAGAGATATTGCCAGTGCATAGGGGAATGCTTAGTATGACTTGAATATCCATCGGCATGAACACCGACTCCACCTTCTCTCTATCCCAGCTTGCGGATGTGTGATCTATGAGTTCTGACACTAGCAGAGGAGGATTTTGAGTAACGCACCCGTAAGGTTTCATCATCTCCTCTTTGGGTAGCCAGTTATCTTCCCAATTTTTTGTCGATTCTCCGGTGCTAATGCGCTTGATCAGGCCCATCTTCAGGGTGTCACGTCCCTCTATAATGGCCCTCCAAATCTGACTTGGGTGATTCCCCAATGAAGCTTCCAAAATTGAGCAACTCGGGTAATATATACTCTTCAGAACACGCGCGCTGAGAGAGTCCGGCTCCTGCAACAGCCTCCATGCCTGCTTTGCTAACATGGCCAAGTTAAAGAGTTCAAAGTCCTTAAAGCCTAGACCACCCATTCCTTTTGGCTGGGTCATAGTCTTCCACGAAACCCAATGGGGTTTTCGCTTTCCTTCCTTGCTACCCCACCAAAATTTCCGGATTAACATATTGAGATGTTCGCACAAACCTCGTGGCAATTTGAAACAAGACATAGAGAAGACCGGAACTGCTTGGGCGACCGCTTTCACCAAAACCTCTTTGCCTGCTGAAGACATTATGCTCTCAATCCACCCTTGCACTTTACTCCATAGACGACCCTTCAAGTATTTAAATACACTGTATTTAGATGAGCCTATGCCCGAGGGCATGCCTAAATATTTCTCATTTAGGGTCTCATTTGGAACTTGCATCATCGTCTTCATCTCTGTCCGGATACTGTCGGGAACCCCCTTGCTGAAATAAATCGATGACTTGTTGTAGTTGATACGTTGTCCTGAAGCCTGACAGTATCTGTCAAGAACTAGGTTCACCTCGGTAGCACCCATACTATTTGCCTTGAAGAACAGCAGGCTGTCATCAGCGAATAATAAGTGATTCACCTTAGGTGCCGAGGACGCCACTTGTAAACCACTCATGTTGGATGACTCGCTTCTGGATTTTAACAGGCATAAAAGGCCCTCTGCTGCTAGCAAGAACAAGTACGGAGATATCGGGTCCCCTTGTCTGATCCCACGTGTTGGTGTAAACTCCTCCAACCTCTTCCATTTAAACTGAACTAAAAAAGTTACTGAAGATACCAGTCCCATGACAATATCCACCCACCTCTGAGAGTAACCAAGTTTCAACATGATTGCTTGTAAACACTCCCACTCTACCCTGTCATAAGCTTTCATCATATCAAGTTTCAATGCACATGATTGATGCTTCTTTGCTTTGTTCCTCTTCATGAAATGCAAGCACTCATAAGCAGTCACAATATTATCAGTTATCAGTCTCCCCGGGACGAAAGCTGACTGCTCCTCTGAAATGATCTCCGGTAAAATGACTCTCAAACGATTAGAGATTACCTTGGATGCAATTTTGTAGAGGACGTTACATAGACTGATAGGCCGGAATTGTGACAATAACGTGGTTTTTTTTACCTTTGGGATCATCACCAAAACTGTCTCATTGATGCTTCTTGCTGATTCCTTGCCCTCTACAATGTCAAGCACTACTTTTGTAACATCATCTCCGTAGATCTCCCAATGGTGTTGAAAGAAGTGGGCCGGGAAACCATGCGGGCCCGGTGATTTTGTGGGGAACATTTGGAAAAGGGCTTTTTTAACTTCTGCTTGGGTGTAGGGCACGTTCAACATATCATTCATTCTCTGCGTTACTTTGCGGGGTACGGTCGAGAGGACACTCTCCATATCTTGTACCCCCTCTGAGCTATACAAGTTTTTGTAAAAAGCGGTTGTCATTGCTTCCATCTCATCTTTATCTTCGGTGAACTGACCGGACTCTTTCTAAAGAGCCCTAATTTGATTTTTTTTCGTCTCCTTCTACTCGCACGTAAATGAAAGAAGTACGTGTTTTTATCTCCATGCATCAGCCACTCGAGTCTTGCCCTCTGGCACCATAATATTTCCTCGCGATGATATAGCTCAACTAGATTTTCTGTGATTTTTAACTCCATGTGGTTAGGACCGGATCTACCTGGGAGGACGCGCAACTCCTGTAGCTGTTTCTACAACCGTGCAATCTGCCGCCTTACATTCCCAAAGTGCTCGCGATCCCATGCAAAGAGATCCCCCGACACCTGCTGCAGCTTTTGTCGTACCTGCTCCACTGGTCGGATGTGGTCCAGGTTCTGTGCGACCCACCCGTCGCCAATCACTTTTGCATGCATGGGGTCACGCTCCCAACACATCTCGTACCTGAACTGCCTCGGTCCTCGTGGAACTGCATGCAGCGTGTCGAGCTGGAGGAAGATGGGAATATGATCAGAAGAAACAACATGCTTGTGTTCCAGAATTGATGTTGGGAAAGCCAAAGACCATACTGGATTAGCTACACATCCATCCAGACGAACTCTGGCGTAAGTTCCTCCTGCCACCTTTTTTTCAAAAGTCCAGTTGATTCCAGTGAAGCATATATCTGACAAACTGCATGTATCAAGCGCATCTCTAAACGCATCCAATTGTGCCTGACTTCTGTTTGCCACTCCAGCATGCTCATGTGAGTATAAAACCTCATTAAAGTCTCCTATAACTGCCCATGGCAGATCGTTAGCACCAACAATGCTCCGCAACATGTCCCATGTTTTATATCTTTCCACTACCTAGGCCTCCCTGTAGACGAAGGTGACCCTTGTTTTTATCTGAGCCAAATCATCTATCACAACATTAATATGATACTTGGAGTAACCATCAACCACTAGCTTTATTTCATCATTCCAAAAGATACCAAGTCCACCACTTCTCCCAGAGCTACTAACTGCAAAACTATTGGTAAAACCTAATGAGCCTGCTAGATTCTCTACACGAGAGCCCTCTATCTGAGTTTCGACAATGCATAATACTGATGTCTACTACACAACCTTCTTCTTGTAGACGTTGTTAGGCCTCCAAGTGCAGAGGTTTGTAGGACAGTAGCAAATTTCCCTCAAGTGGATGACCTAAGGTTTATCAATCCGCAGGAGGCGTAGGATGAAAATGGTCTCTCCCAAGCAACCCTACAACCAAATAGCAAAGAGTCTCTTGTGTCCCCAACACACCTAATACAATGGTAAATTATATAGGTGCACTAGTTCGGCAAAGAGATGGTGATACAAGTGCAATATGGATAGTAGATAATAGTTTTTGTAATCTGATATTATAAAAACAGCAAGGTAACAAGTGATAAAAGTGAGCGTAAACGGTATTGCAATGTGTGGAAATAAGGCCTAGGGTTTATACTTTCACTAGTGTAAGTCCTCTCAACAATACTAACATAATTGGATCATAAAACTATCCCTCAACATGCAACAAAGAGTCACTCCAAAGTCACTAATAGCGGAGAACGAACGAAGAGATTATGGTAGGGTACGAAACCACCTCAAAGTTATCCTTTCCAATCAATCCGTTGGGCTATTCCTATAAGTGTCACAAACAGCCCTAGATTTCGTACTAGAATAACACCTTAAGACACAAATCAACCAAAACCCTAATGTCACCTAGATACTCCAATGTCACCTCAAATGTCCGTGGGTATGATTATACGATATGCGTCACACAATCTCAGATTCATCTATTCAACCAATACAAAGGACCTCAAAGAGTGCCCCAAAGTTCTACCGGAGAATCACGACAAAAACGTGTGCCAACCCCTATGCATAGGTTCATGGGCGGAACCCGCAAGTTGATCACCAAAACATACATCAAGTGAATCACGTGATATCCCATTGTCACCACAGATACGCACGACAAGACATACATCAAGTGTTTTCAAATCTTTAAAGACTCAATCGGATAAGATTACTTCAAAGGGGAAACTCAATTCATTACAAGAGAGAAGAGGGGGAGGAGAAACATAAGATCCAGGTATAATAGCAAAGCTCGCGATACATCAAGATCGTGCCAGATCAAGAACACGAGAGAGAGAGAGAGATCAAACACATAGCTACTGGTACATACCCTCAGCCCCGAGGGAGAACTACTCCCTCCTCGTCATGGAGAGCACCGGGATGATGAAGATGGCCATCGGAGAAGGATTACCCCCTCCGGCAGGGTGCCGGAACGGGTCTAGATTGGCTTTCGGTGGCTACGAAGTCTTCTAGCGGCGGAACTCCCGATCTATTGTGCTCTCTAGAAGTTTTACAATACGTAGCTATATATGGGTACAAGGGGTACGTCGGTGGACCGAAGGGGGAGCCACGGGGTAGGGGCGCGCCCTAGGGGGGTGGGCGCGCCCCCTACCCTCGTGAGCACCTCCTTCATCTTCTGACGTAGGGTCCAAGTCTATCCGGTAGGTTTCCTTCCAAAAATAAATTCTCCAGTTGATTTCGTTCCGTTTTGACTTCGTTTGATATTCCTTTTCCTCGAAACACTGAAATAGGCATAAAACAGCAAATCTACGCTGGGCCTCCGGTTAATAGGTTAGTCCCAAAAAAAATATAAAAGTGGAAAATAAAGCCCAATATTGCCCAAAACAGTAGATAATATAGCATGGAGCAATCAAAAATTATAGATACGTTGGAGACGTATCAGCATCCCCAAGCTTAATTCCTGCTCGTCCTCGAGTAGGTAAATGATAAAAAAGATAATTTTTGATGTGGAATGCTAGTTGGCATAATTTTAGTGTAATTCTTCTTACTTGTGATATGAATATTCATATCTGAAAGATTCAAGACAAAAGTTCATATTGACATAAAAATAATAATACTTCAAGCATACTAACTAAGCAATCATGTCTTCTCAAAATAACATGGCCAAAGAAAGTTATCCCTACAAAATCATATAGTCTGGCTATGCTCTATCTTCACGACACAAAATATTTAAATCATGCACAACCCCGATGACAAGCCAAGCAATTGTTTCATGCGTCACACAATCATATGTTGTTTCATGCGTCACACAATCATATTCTTCCAAGCGAGTGCCAAAAAGATTTTCAAGATCATAAGAAGTATCATTATCTTCCACAATTATATTTTCATGAGGCACAATAGTAATAGGAGCAGTATTATTTGGGAGAGATATCTTTTTACCTCTCTTCTTTTTTCTTTTCTTCTTCTTCACCACATCATGCGTGGGTTCAATCCTCTTTTTGGAGTTCCTTATTAATGAGATTGGTTGAATAGAGGGCTCCTCTTCGTTACCTGACTCATCATAAGAAATAATAGGAGAATATTGGGAAGTCTCTTCCCTTTCGTTAGCATTCTCTTCATCTTCTATTTGTTTTATTTTCTTTATATAATTGGCAATATAAGGATTTTCAATGCAATTCACCGCGCAATACATATAAATATTCTCCAGATCAAAATGAAGAACTTTATCAAGTTGGAATACCCTCAGTTATACGTTTCATTTCTTCATAACCCAAGAGCAAACTAAGTTCATTATGATGTGCAAGGGAAATCAAGTCATCACAATTTTTGGACACGATACGGTCATGAAACAATTTACATTTGATATTTAATTGACCATGTTCTTTGCAAAGTTCGCAAGTATGGGTAAGATATCTTGAATTTTCAGCACATTCATCTAGCTCTTCTTTTAACAATTTGGTTTCTAAGTACTTATGCCCCTTGCAATATCTATCTTCCCTATTTGGTGTGTACTTGCAAACATGCACTCCACAAAAATTGACATGTTTATAGGAGGCATTTTCATCATAACTAGTGCAATCATCATTAGCATCATGGGTATTCAAAGAATTCATACTAACAACATTGCAATCATGCTCATCATTCAAAGATTTAGTGCCAAACATTTTATAGATTTCTTCTTCTAGCACTTGAACACAATTATCCTTTCCATCATACTCACGAAAGATATTAAAAAGGTGAAGCGTATGAGACAAACTCAATTCCATTTTTTGTAATTTTCTTTTATAAACTAAACTAGTGATAAAATAAGAAACTAAAAGACTCGATTGCAAGATCTAAAGATATAGCTTCAAGCGCTAACCTCCCCGGCAAAGGCGTCAGAAAAGAGCTTGTTGTCTACTACACAACCTTCTTCTTGTAAACGTTGTTGGGCCTCCAAGTGCAGAGGTTTGTAGGATAGTAGAAAATTTCCCTCAAGTGGATGACCTAAGGTTTATCAATCCATAGGAGGCGTAGGATGAAGATGGTCTCTCTCAAGCAACCCCGCAACCAAATAACAAAGAGTCCCTTGTGTCCCCAACACACCCAATACAATGGTAAATTGTATAGGTGCACTAGTTCGGCGAAGAGATGGTGATACAAGTGAAATATGGATAGTAGATAATAGTTTTTGTAATCTGAAATTATAAAAACAGCAAGGTAACAAGTGATAAAAGTGAGCGTAAACGGTATTGCAATGTATGGAAATAAGGCCTAGGGTTCATACTTTCACTAGTGTAAGTCCTCTCAACAATACTAACATAATTGGATCATAAAACTATCCCTCAACATGCAACAAAGAGTCACTCCAAAGTCACTAATAGCGGAGAATGAACGAAGAGATTATGGTAGGGTACGAAACCACCTCAAAGTTATCCTTTCCAATCAATCTGTTGGGCTATTCCTATAAGTGTCACAAACAACCCTAGAGTTCATACTAGAATAACACCTTAAGACACAAATCAACCAAAATCCTAATGTCACCTAGATACTCCAATGTCACCTCAAGTATCCGTGGGTATGATTATACGATATGCTTCACACAATCTCAGATTCATCTATTCAACCAACACAAAGGACCTCAAAGAGTGCCCCAAAGTTCTTCCGAAGAATCACGACGAAAACGTGTGCCAACCCCTATGCATAGGTTCATGGACGGAACCCGCAAGTTGATCACCAAAACATACATCAAGTGAATCACGTGATATCCCATTGTCACCACAGATACGCACGACAAGACATACATCAAGTGTTCTCAAATATTTAAAGACTCAATCCGATAAGATTACTTCAAAGGGGAAACTCAATTCATTACAAGAGAGAAGAGGGGGAGGAGAAACATAAGATCCAACTATAATAGCAAAGCTCGCGATACATCAAGATCGTGCCAAATCAAGAACACGAGAGAGAGAGAGAGAGAGATCAAACACATAGCTACTGGTACATACCCTCAGCCCCGAGGGAGAACTACTCCCTCCTCGTCATGGAGAGCACCGGGATGATGAAGATGGCCATCGGAGAAGGATTACCCCCTCCGGCAGGGTGCCAGAACGGGTCTAGATTGGCTTTCGGTGGCTACGAAGTCTTCTGGCGGCGGAACTCCCGATCTATTGTGCTCTCTAGAAGTTTTACAATACGTAGCTATATATGGGTACAAGGGGTACGTCGGTGGACCGAAGGGGGAGCCACGGGGTAGGGGCGCGCCCCAGGGGGGTGGGCGCGCCCCCTACCCTCGTGAGAACCTCCTTCATCTTCTGACGTAGGGTCCAAGTCTATCCGGTAGGTTTCCTTCCAAAAATAACTTCTCCAGTTGATTTCATTCCGTTTTGACTTCGTTTGATATTCCTTTTCCTCGAAACACTGAAATAGGCATAAAACAGCAAATCTGGGCTGGGCCTCCGGTTAATAGGTTAGTCCCAAAATAATATAAAAGTGGAAAATAAAGCCCAATGTTGCCCAAAACAGTAGATAATATAGCATGGAGCAATCAAAAATTATAGATACGTTGGAGACGTATCAGCATCCCCAAGCTTAATTCCTGCTTGTCCTCGAGTAGGTAAATGATAAAAAAGATAATTTTTGATGTGGAATGCTAGTTGGCATAATTTCAGTGTAATTCTTCTTACTTGTGATATGAATATTCATATCTGAAAGATTCAAGACAAAAGTTCATATTGACGTAAAAATAATAATACTTCAAGCATACTAACTAAGCAATCATGTCTTCTCAAAATAACATGGCCAAAGAAAGTTATCCCTACAAAATCATATAGTCTGGCTATGCACCATCTTCACCACACAAAATATTTAAATCATGCACAACCCCGATGACAAGCCAAGCAATTGTTTCATACTTTTGGTGTTCTCAAACCTTTTCAATCTTCACGCAATACATGAGCGTGAGCCATGGATATAGCACTATAAGTGGAATGGAATGGTGGTTGTGGAGAAGACAAAAGGGAGAAGATAGTCTCACATCAACTAGGCGTATCAATGGGCTATGGAGATGCCCATCAATAGATATCAATGTGAGTGAGTAGGGATTGCCATGCAACAGGTGCACTAGAGCTATAAGTATATGAAAGCTCAACAAAAGAAACTAGTGGGTGTGCATTCAACTCGCTTGCTCACAAGACCTAGGGCATTTTGAGGAAGCCCATCATTGGAATATACAAGCCAAGTTCTATAATGAATAATTCCCACTTAGTATATGAAAGTGACAACATAGGAAACTCTCTATCATGAAGATCATGGTGCTACTTTGAAGCACAAGTGTGGTAGAAGGATAGTAGCATTGCCCCTTCTCTCTTTTTCTCTCGTTTTTTATTTTTTTATTTTTTTATTTGGGCCTTTTCTCCTTTTTTATGGCCTCTTTTCTTTCTCTTTTTTTTATTTGGGCTTCTTTGGCCTCTTTTATTTATTTTTCGTCCGGAGTCTCATCCCGACTTGTGGGGGAATCATAGTCTCCATCATCCTTTCCTCACTGGGACAATGCTATAATAATTGAAAGATCGTGGATGTCGCCTAGAGGGGGGTGAATAGGTGCTTTAAAATAATTACGGTTGAGGCTTGAACAAATGCGGAATAAACCTAGCGGTTAATTTGTCAAGCACAAAACCTACAACAACTAGGCTCACCTATGTGCACCAACAGCTTATGCTAAGCAAGATAAACTACTAGGTAATAGCAAGATATATGACAAGAAACAATATGGCTATCACAAAGTAAAGTGCATAAGTAAAGAGCTCGGGTAAAAGATAACCGAGGCACGCGGAGACGATGATGTATCCCGAAGTTCACACCCTTGCGGATGCTAATCTCCGTTTGGAGCGGTGTGGAGGCACAATGCTCCCCAAGAAGCCACTAGGGCCACCGTAATATCCTCATGCCCTCGCACAATGCAAGGTGCCGTGATTCCACTAAGGTACCCTTGAGGGCGGTCACCGAACCCGTACACTTTGGCAACCCTTGGGGGCGGTCACCGGTACCCGTCAAATTGCTCGAGGCGATCTCCACAACCTAATTGGAGACCCCGACACTTACCCGAAGCTTTACACCACAGTGATTGAGCTCCGAACACCACCAACCGTCTAGGGCGCCAAGGCACCCAAGAGGAACAAGCTCTAGGGTGCCCAAACACCCAAGAGTAATAAGCTTCTCAAACTTCACTTCCACGTATCACCATGGAGAACTCAAACCGATGCACCAAATGCAATGGCAAGGGCACACGGAGTGCCCAAGTCCTTCTCTCCCAATCCCACCAAAGCAACTAATGCTAGGGAAGAAAATGAGAGGAAGAACGAAAGAAGAACACGAAGAACTCCAAGATCTAGATCCAAGGGGTTCCCCTCACTTAGAGGAGAAAGTGATTGGTGGAAACGTGGATCTAGATCTCCTCTCTCTTTTCCCTCAAGAACTAGCAAGAATCATTGGAGGGATTGAGAGTTAGCAAGCTCGAAGAAGGTCAACAATGGGGGAAGAACACGAGCTAAAAGGATAAGGTTCATTGGGGAAGAAGACCCCCTTTTATAGGTGGGGAAAAATCCAACTGTTATGCTCACAACCCGCACAGAGCGGTACTACCGCTAGGGCGGAAGTACCCCTTTGAAAAAGAACAGCGAGGAGGCAAAAGGCCAGAAGAACCGCCGGAGCGGTACTACCGCTCGTCCTCACGGTACTACCGCTCGACCTCACGGTACTACCGCAAATGGTAGCGGTACTACTGCTTGCGAGCGGTACTAAAAAAAATACATCCGGGCCTACCACCGCAAGACTTGGGACGAGTTTTTGGTCTGGAGCAGTACTACCGCTGTAGGAGCCGCGGTAGTACTGCTCTGGAGCGGTAGTAAAAAATTACATCCGCTCCAATTCGCGGTAGTACCGCTGCAGCCTTTTCAGAACACCAAAACTGCCACAACTTTTGCAAAGAGACTCCGAATTCGATGAAACCAAGTTTGTTGGAAAGCTAGCAATAAGGGCTAACACAATCTTCAAAGAAATATCAATAAGAAGCAAATGAGAAAAGGCCCATAAGAAAATGGTGAGAACCCTTCCTCGGAAAAGACCGGTGAAACCTCCAACACCGAAAACATCATAGAAGACACATGCGAACTCCGTTTTCGATGAACTCAAGCTTGTCATCAAGATGACCATAAGCTCTAAGACTCACAAAGAGAACCAAACAAGAACCAAGAAACATTATGCAAGGATGCAATGGTTTGAGCTCTCGACGAACGATACGATCAAGCTACTCACTTGAGAGCCCCCCTTGATAGTACGGCTATCGATCCTATAACCCGGTCTCCCAACTACCACCATGAGACCAGTAATAGAAAACCTATCAAGGGCAAACCTTTGCCTTGCACATGATCCACTTGAGTTAGATGATGACGATCTTGTCCTCCTCAAGATGGACCACCTTTCTTGATTGCGTTGGGTCGAAGAAGACTAGATGATTGCTCCCACATACTACACTATGGGTGAGCCACTCTTCGGCACATCTTCACAAGTCCATTGACACCACAATGGATGGCAAGCTTCAAGCACTTGATCTCTTCGTGATTCTCCACTTGAAATTGAACACGGCAATCTTGATGACGATCACCACTTGATGTCATCTTTCCCATGGGTTGTATGATATCATCCTCTTGACGCAAGCCCATGGATACGTACCTAACCCCACATAGACTCTCACATAGACCATGGGTTAGTACACAAAGTGCAATGGACAATGCTTACCATACCATGGGATCACTTGATCCCTCTCGGTACATCTTCTACTCTTTGTGAGTTGATCAACTTGATTCACTCTTGACTTAGTCTTGATCAACCTTGAATATTTCCAACTCTCTTCGTTTGGATGATGTCTTGAAGGTAAACATGAATGATCACACAATCTTCTTCTTCAAGACATGCTTGCAATAAGCCCAACTCTCACATGACCAAGCTTTGGATAATTCCTTAATAGCACCTTGGTCAACACAAACTCTCCTTGAAACCAACACATGTACTCCAAGAAAAGCCTATGGACAAAACCTTCAAATATAACTCAAGACAACCATTAGTCCATAGAGATTGTCATCAATTACCAAAACCAAACATGGGGGCACCACATGTTCTTTCAATAATGATGATCATCACACTTTTATTTACTTACAACTCAAGAATTAGAACTCGATACTGATACGTCTCCAATGTATCTATAATTTTTGATTGCTCCATGCTATATTATCTACTGTTTTGGACTATATTGGGCTTTATTTTCCACTTTTATATTATTTTGGGGACTAACCTATTAACCGGAGGCCCAACCCAGAATTGCTGTTTTTTTGCCTATTTCAGTGTTTCAGATAAACAGAATATCAAACGGAGTCCAAATGGAATAAAATCTTTGGGAACGTGATTTTCTCACCGAACATGATCCAGGAGACTTGGACCCTGCTCCAAGGAACAAAAGAGGCAGTCACGAGGGTGGGGGGCGCCCTCCCTAGGGCGTGCCCCCTGCCTCGTGGGCCCCTCATTGCTCCTCCGATGTACTTCTTCCTCCTATATATACACATGTACCCCCAAACGATCAGAACGGGATCCAAAAACCTAATTCCACCGCCGCAACTTTCTGTATCCACGAGATCCCATCTTGGGGCCTGTTCCGGAGCTCCGCCGGAAGAGGGCCGTCATCACGGAGGGCTTCTACATCATCATAGCCTCTCCGATGAAGTGTGAGTAGTTTACCTCAGACCTTCGGGTCCATAGTTAGTAGCTAGATGGCTTCTTCTCTCTCTTTGAATTTCAATACAAAGTTCTCCCCCTCTCTTGTGGAGATCTATCCGATGTAATCTTCTTTTTGCGGTGTGTTTGTTGAGACCGATGAATTGCGGGTTTATGATCAAGTCTATCTATGAATAATATTTGAATCTTCTCTGAATTCTTTTATGTATGATTGGTTATCTTTGCAAGTCTCTTCGAATTATCCGCTTGGTTTGGCCAACTAGATTGGTAGTTCTTGCCATGGGAGAAGTGCTTAGCTTTGGGTTCGATCTTGCGGTGTCCTGACCCAGTGACAGAAGGGACAGCAAGGCACGTATTGTATCGTTGCCATCGAGGATAACAAGATGGGGTTTATTTCATAATGCATGAATTTATCTCTCTACATCATGTCATCTTACTTAAGGCGTTACTCTGTTTTTAATTTAATACTCTAGATGCATGCTGGATAGCGGTCGATGAATGGAGTAATAGTAGTAGATGCAGAATCGTTTCGATCTACTTGTCACAGACGTGATGCCTATATACATGATCATGCCTAGATATTCTCATAACTATGCTCAATTCTGTCAATTTCTCAACAGTAATTTGTTCACCCATCGTAGAATACTTATGCTCTTGAGAGAAGCCACTAGTGAAACCTATGGCCCCCGGGTCTATTCTCATCATATCAATCTCCATTACTTTAATCTTGCTTTGCTTTTTTACTTTGCCTTTACTTTTTTACTTTGCATCTCTATACCAAAAATATTATATCTATCAGATCTCACTCTCGTAAGTGACCGTGAAGGGCTTGACAACCCCTAATCGCGTTGGTTGCGAGTAGCTATCGTTTTGTGCAGGTACGAGGGACTTGAGCGTGGGCTCCTACTGGATTGATACCTTGGTTCTCAAAAACTGAGGGAAATACTTACGCTACTCTGCTGCATCATCGCTTCCTCTTCGGGGTAAACCAACGCAAGCTCAAGACGTAGCAAGAAGGATTTCTAGCGCCGTTGCCGGGGAGTCCATGCAAAAAGTCAACATACCAAGTACCCATCACAATCCCCATCTCTCGCATTACATTATTTGCCGTTTGCCTCTTGTTTTCCTCTCCCCCCAATTCACCCTTGCCGTTTTATTTGCCCTCTCTCTCCCTACCCTCCCTCTCTATTTGCCTCTTTTGCCCGGTTGCTTTTTGTTTGCTCGTATGGTTGGAATAGTCATTTATTTATTACTAAACAGAGAACCTAAGATTTATGGATCCTCATCCGCTTGCTAATCTTTTTAAGAGATCCAGTTATGTTGAACCAATTGCTAGTGACTTTTGTGCACTAGATTATCTTTATGAAGTTTTGCTTGAAATTCGTGAATCTGAAAATTGCAATGAAGTATGTTATGAAGTGATTCACGATAGATCTTTGAATAAAAAGCATGATTGCAATGATGTTATTATAAATTCTATTAATGACAATTGTGCTAATAATATGCAAAACCCTAAGCTTGGGGATGCTAGTTTTGTTATGTCCTCTACTTGTTGCAATGATCATGATTGGGGTGATTCTTCTTTTGATCTTGAAAATTTATTTAAACCCCATGATGAATATGAGATTGATTATAATGTTTGCAATAATATTGAAAGTGGGTTTGGAAGAATGTCAACTTTAGATCCCACATATTTAGAGAATTTTCAATCTTATGAAGTTTTTGATAAAAGTGCGTTTGGGAAGGTCATGACTTTAGTTAATGTTAATCCCACTATTTTGGAAAAGTGCCAACTTTGCATGCATGTGGATCATGTTGAGAATATTTTATGTGATAGCTATATTGTTGAATTTGCTTATGATCCTACATGCAATTACTATGAGAGAGGAAAATATGGTGGTAGAAAATTTCATGTTACTAAATTACCTCTCGTTATGTTGAGATTGCTATTGCTTCTTTCCTCTTCCTTGCATATGCTAGTTTTTGCTTGCCTTGATAATTTGTTTGCCTATAATATGCCTATGCATAGTAAGTATGTTAGACTTAGATGTGTTTGTCACATGCTTTATGATGCTCCTTTTGTGCTTCAATTCTTGTCTTTCATGCGAGCATCATTAAAATTATCAATGCCTAGCTATAAGGCTTTAAAGAAAAGCGCTTGTTGGGAGACATCCCAATATTTTTCCTTGCTGTTATTTAATAAATAAATTATTTAGCCTATGTTTTGATTGTGTTTTTTGTGTGTTTAATTAGTGTTTGTGCCAAGTAGAACCATTGGGAAGACTTGGGGAAAGTCTTGTTGAACTTGCTGTAAAAAACAGAAACTTTAGCGCTCACGAGAACTGCTGTCATTTTTATTTGAAGAGTGCTATTTAGTTAATTATTTTTGCAGATTACTAATAGATAAATTCCTCACATCCATCAATTTATTTTAGAATTTTTGGGGTTCCAGATCTTGCGCTAGCTACAGATTACTACAGACTGTTCTGTTTTTGAGAGATTCTATTTTTCGTGTGTTGTTTGCTTATTTTGATGAATCTATGGCTAGTAAAATAGTTTATAATCCATAGAGAAGTTGGAATACATTAGGTTTAACACCAATATAAATAAAGAATGAGTTCATTACAGTACCTTGAAGTGGTCTTTTGTTTTCTTTCGCTAACGGAGCTCACGAGTTTTCTATTTTGAGTTTTGTGTTGTGAAGTTTTCAAGTTTTGGGTGAATTCTTTTGATGGATCATGGAACAAGGAGTGGCAAGAGCCTAAGCTTTGGGATTCCCAGGGCACCCCCAAGATAATCCAAGGACACCAAGAAGTCAAAGCTTGGGGATGCCCCGGAAGGCATCCCCTCTTTCGTCCACTTCCATCGGTAATTTACTTGGAACTATATTTTTATAGACCAACATGATATGTGTTTTGCTTGGAGCGTCTTGTATTATTTGTGTCTTTGTGTCTTAGTATGCCACAATCATCCTTGCTGTACACACCTTTTGAGAGAGCCATACATGAATTAAAATTTGATAGAATACTCTATGTGCTTCACTTATATCTTTTGAGCTAAGTAGTTTTGCTCTATGTGCTTCACTTATATCTTTTGAGCTAAGTAGTTTTGCTCTATGTGCTTCACTTATATCTTTTGAGCATTATAATTTTGCTCTATATGCTTCACTTAGATCTTTTAGAACACGGTGGTGGATTTGTTTTAAAGAAACTATTGATCTCTCATGCTTCACTTAAATCATTTTGAGAGTCTCTTAATAGCATGGTAATTTGCTTAATAATAATATGCTTGGTATTCAAGATTTGTGAAACTTTCTTTTGAGTGTGTTGAATACTAAGAAAAGATTGAAGCATGATAATTGTTTTGATATATGGAGGTGATAATATTAAAGTCATGCTAGTTGAGTAGTTGTGAATTTAAGGAATACTTGTGTTAAGGTTTGTGATTCCCGTAGCATGCACATATGGTGAACCGTTATGTGATGAAGTTGGAGCATGATTTATTTATTGATTGTCTTCCTTATGAGTGGCGGTCGGGGACGTGCGATGGTCTTTTCCTACCAATCTATCCCCCTAGGAGCATGCGCGTAATACTTTGCTTTGATAACTTCTAGATTTTTGCAATAAGTATATGAGTTCTTTATGACTAATGTTGAGTCCATGGTTTGTACGCACTCTCACCCTTCCACCTTTGCTAGCCTCTCTAATACCGCGCACCTTTCGCCGGTATCATACACCTACCATATACCTTCCTCAAAACAGCCACCATACCTACCTATTATGGCATTTCCATAGCCATTCCGAGATATATTTCCATGCAACTTTCCACCATTCCGTTCATGACACATTCATCATTGTCATATTGCATATCCCGGTACACCGCCGGATGCATTCACATAGAGTCATATTTTGTTCTAAGTATCGAGTTGTAATTGTTGAGTTATAAGAAAAATAAAAGTGTGATGATCATCATTATTAGAGCATTGTCCCAGTGAGGAAAGAATGATGGAGACTATGATTCCCCCATAAGTCGGGATGAGACTCCGGACGAAAAAAGAGAGGCCAAAGAAGCCCAAATAAAAAGAGGCCATAAAAAAGAGAAAAGGCCCAAATAAAAAAATGAGAGAAAAAGAGAGAAGGGACAATGTTACTATTCTTTTACCACACTTGTGCTTCAAAGTAGCACCATGATCTTCATAGTAGAGAGTCTCTCATGTTATCACTTTCATATACTAGTGGGAATTTTACATTATAGAACTTGGCTTGTATATTCCAATGACGGGCTTCCTCAAAAATTGCCCTAGGTCTTCATGAGTAAGAAAGTTGGATGCACACCCACTTAGTTTCTTTTTGAGCTTTCATATACTTATAGCTCTAGTGCATCCGTTGCATGGCAATCCCTACTCACTCACATTGATATCTATTGATGGGCATCTCCATAGCCCGTTGATATGCCTAGTTGATGTGAGACCATCTTCTCCTTTTTTGTCTTCTCCACAACCACCATTCTATTACACCTATAGTGCTATATCCATGGCTCACGCTCATGTATTGCGTGAAGATTGAAAAAGTTTTGAAAAAGTTAGAGTATGAAACAATTGCTTGGCTTGTCATCAGTGTTGTGCATGATTTAAATACTTTGTGTGGTGAAGATGGAGCATAGCCAGACTATATGATTTTGTAGGGATAACTTTCTTTGGCCATGTTATTTTGAGAAGACACAATTGCTTTGTTAGTATGCTTGAAGTATTATTATTTTTTATGTCAATATAAACTTTTGTCTTGAATCTTTCTAATCTGAATATTCATACCACAATTAAGAAGATTTACATTGAAATTATGCCAAGTAGCACTCCGCATCAAAAATTCTCTTTTTATCATTTACCTACTCGAGGACGAGCATGAATTAAGCTTGGGGATGCCTAATACGTCTCCAACGTATCTATAATTTTTGATTGCTCCATGCTATATTATCTACTGTTCTGGACTATATTGGGCTTTATTTTCCACTTTTATATTATTTTTGGGACTAACCTATTAACCGGAGGCCCAGCCCAGAATTGCTGTTTTTTTGCCTATTTCAGTGTTTCGGATAAACGGAATATCAAACGGAGTCCAAACAGAATAAAATCTTCGGGAACGTGATTTTCTCACCGAACGTGATCTAGGAGACTTGGACCCTGCTCCAAGGAACAAAAGAGGCGGTCACGAGGGTGGGGCCCCCCCTAGGGCGTGCCCCCTGCCTCATGGGCCCCTCGTTGCTCCTCCGGTGTACTTCTTCCTCCTATATATACACACGTACCCCCAAACGATCAGAACGGGATCCAAAAACCTAATTCCACTGCCGCAACTTTCTGTATCCACGAGATCCCATCTTGGGGCCTGTTCCGGAGCTCCGCCGGAAGAGGGCCGTCATTACGGAGGGCTTCTACATCATCATAGCCTCTCCGATGAAGTGTGAGTAGTTTACCTCAGACCTTCGGGTCCATAGTTAGTATCTAGATGGCTTCTTCTCTCTCTTTGAATCTCAATACAAAGTTCTCCCCCTCTCTTGTGGAGATCTATTCGATGTAATCTTATTTTTGCGGTGTGTTTGTTGAGATCGATGAATTGTGGGTTTATGATCAAGTCTATCTATGAATAATATTTGAATCTTCTCTGAATTCTTTTATGTATGATTGGTTATCTTTGCAACTCTCTTCGAATTATCCGTTTGGTTTGGCCAACTAGATTGGTAGTTCTTGCCATGAGAGAAGTGCTTAGCTTTGGGTTCGATCTTGCGGTGTCCTGACCCAGTGACAGAAGGGGCAGCAAGGCATGTATTGTATCGTTGCCATCGAGGATAACAAGATGGGGTTTATTTCATATTGCATGAATTTATCTCTCTACATCATGTCATCTTGCTTAAGGCATTACTCTGTTTCTAACTTAATACTCTAGATGCATGCTGGATAGCGGGCGATGAGTGGAGTAATAGTAGTAGATGCAGAATCGTTTCGATCTACTTGTCACGGACGTGATGCCTATATACATGATCATGCCTAGATATTCTCATAACTATGCTCAATTCTGTCAATTGCTCAACAGTAATTTGTTCACCCACCGTAGAATACTTATGCTCTTGAGAGAAGCCACTAGTGAAACCTATGGCCCCCGGGTCTATTCTCATCATATCAATCTCCATTACTTTAATCTTGCTTTGCTTCTTTACTTTGCCTTTACTTTTTTACTTTGCATCTTTATACCAAAAATATTATATCTATCAGATCTCACTCTCGTAAGTGACCGTGAAGGGCTTGACAACCCCTAATCGCGTTGGTTGCGAGTAGCTATCATTTTGTGCAGGTACGAGGGACTTGAGCGTGGGCTCCTACTGGATTGATACCTTGGTTCTCAAAAACTGAGGGAAATACTTACGCTACTCTGTTGCATCATCCCTTCCTCTTCGGGGAAAACCAACGCAAGCTCAAGACGTAGCAGATACTTAGAACAAGATATGACTCTATATGAATGCCTTCGGCGGTGTACCGGGATGTGCAATGACCCATGGGTGACATGTATGAAAGAATTATGAATGGTGGCTTTGCCACAAATACGATGCCAACTACATGATCATGCTAAGCAATATGACAATGATGGAGTATGTCATAAACGGAACGGTGGAAAGTTGCATGGCAATATTTCTCGGGATGGCTATGGAAATGCCATGATAGGTAGGTATGGTGGCTGTTTTGAGGAAGGTATATGGTGGGTGTACGATACCGGCGAAAGGTGCGCGGTATTAGCGAGGCTAGCAAAGGTGGAAGGGTGAGAGTGTGTATAATCCATGGACTTAACATTAGTCATAAAGAACTCATATACTTATTGCAAAAATCTAGAACTTATCAAAGCGAAGTATTACGCGCATGCTCCTAGGGGGATAGATTGGTAGGAAAATACCATCACTCGTCCCCGACTGCCACTCATAAGGAAGACAATCAATAAATAAATCATGCTCCAACTTCATCACATAACGGTTCACCATACGTGCATGCTACGGGAATCACAAACTTCAACACAAGTATTTCTCAAATTCATAACCACTCAACTAGCATGACTCTAATATTACCATCCTCATATCTCAAAACAATCATCAAGTATCAAACTTCTCTTAGTATTCAACACACTCATAAGAGAATTTTATTATTCTTCTTGTATACCTAGCATATTAGGATTATTTAAGCAAATTACCATGCTATTTAAAACTCTCAAAATGATATAAGTGAAGCATGAGAGTTCATCTATTTCTACAAAATAAAACTACCACCATGCTCTAAAAGATATAAGTGAAGCACTAGAGCAACAACAAATTACTCCCAAAGATATAAATGAAGATCAATGAGTAGTCGAATAATTATGCAATTATGTGAAGACTCTCTAACATTTAATAATTTCAGATCTTGGTATTTTATTCAAACAGCAAGCAAAGCAAAATAAAATGACATTCTAAGAATGGCAAACATCATGTGAAGAAGCAAAAACTTAGGATCAACCAAAACTAACCGATAATTGTTGAAGAAGAAAGGTGGGATGCCAACCGGGGCATCCCCAAGCTTAGATGCTTGAGACTTCTTGAAATATTATCTTGGGGGTGCCTTGGGCATCCCCAAGCTTGAGCTTTTGTGTCTCCTTAATTCCTCTCATATCAAGGTCTCCCTAAATCTCAAAAGCTTCATCCACACAAAACTCAACAAGGACTCGTGAATAAGTTAGTATAAACCATTGCAAAAACCTTATCATACTCTACTGTAGCAAATCATTAAAATTATTATTCAACATTGCATACTAAATGCCTCTGCAATATTTAATAGTCCTATCCTCAAATAGAATCATTAAAGAAGCAAACATATGCAAACAATGCAAACATAACAGCAATCTGCCTAAACATGATAGTCCGTAAAGAATGCTGCAACATACATACTTCCCTAGCTCCAAAAATTATGAAAGAAAATTCCCACTGTAGTAAATTTATCAGAGCTTAATATTCAAAAGGTTTCAATATTTTATCACATTCTGACTTTTCTAGGGAATTATTGCAACAGCGGTAAACTTTCTGTTTTCAAACAGCGACATGTATACTTGTAACATAGGCATAGTAAAGGCTATCAATGCCACTTTTATTGAAATAAAAGATGCAAAACATTATTATAAATAACATCAAGCAAATCCTAACAAAATAAATTGACGCTCCAAGCAAAACACATATCATGTGGTGAATAAAAATATAGCTCCAAGTAAAGTTACCGATGAACGAAGACGAAAAAGGGGATGCCTTCCGGGGCATCCCCAAGCTTAGGCTCTTGGTTGTCCTTGAATTTTACCTTGGGGTGCCATGGGCATCCCCAAGCTTAGGTTATTGCCACTCCTTGTTCCATAGTCCATCGAATCCTTATCCAAAACTTGAAAACTTCACAACACAAAACTTAACAGAAAACTCGTAAGCTCCGTTAGTATAAGAAAATAAATCACCACTTCAAGGTATTGTAATGAACTCATTCTTTATTTATATTAGTGTTAAAACTACTGTATTCCAACTTCTCTATGGTTTATAAATTATTTTACTAGCCATAGATTCATCAAAATAAGTAAAAAAACACATGAAAAACAGAATCTGTCAAAAACAGAACAATCTGTAGTAATCTGGATCAAACATATACTTCTGGAACTCATAAAATTCTCAAATAAATTGCTGGACCTGAGGAATTTATCTATTAATCATTTCAAAAAGAACTAAATAGCACTCTCCAAATAAAAATGACAGTAATTCTCGTGAGCGCTAAAGTTTCTGTTTTTTTACAGCATGATCATGAAGACTTCACCCAAGTCTTCCCAAAGGTTCTACTTGGCACAAACACTAATTAAAAGCATACAAACACATATAAACAGAGGCTAGATGAATTATTTATTACTAAACAGGAACAAAAAGCAAGGAACAAAAATAAAATTGGGTTGCCTCCCAACAAGCGCTATCGTTTAACGCCCCTAGCTAGACATGATGATTTCAATGATGCTCACATGAAAGATAAGAATTGTAACATAAAGAGAGCATCTTGAAGAATATGACTAGCACATTTAAGTCTAACCCACTTCCTATGCATTGGGATTTTGTGAGCAAACAACTTGTGGGAACAAGAATCAACTTGCATAGGAAGGTAAAACAAGCATAAGTTCAAAACTTTAAGCACATAGAGAGGAAACTTGATATTATTGCAATTCCTACAAGCATATATTCCTCTCTCATAATAATTTTCAGTAGCATCATGAATGAATTCAACAATATAACCAGCACCTAAAGCATTATTTCATGATCTACAAGCATAGAAAATTTACTACTCTCCACACAAGCAAGATTCTTCTCATGAATAATAGTGTGAGTATCATAAGAGACTCGAATACTATAAATTGTTTCCACATTAAAAGAGTAATATTCAGAGAAGGGGTAATCATGATCATGACAAGTTTTATAAATATAATCGCTACTTTTTATAGCATAAGTATCATCACAATAATCATCATAAGTAGGAGGCATGCTATCATCATTATAAACTTGCATATCAAAACTTGGGAGACTAAAAATATCATCTTCATTAATCATAGCTTCCCCAAGCTTAGGACAAACATTAATTGCAGCAAATATATTCTCAAAAACATCATCTTCATCAAACATAGCACCCCCAAGCTTGGGCCTTTTCATATCATAAGCATAATCACTCTCATAATTAATAGTATGGATAGCACCAACAGTATAGCAATTATCATATTCTTCCAAGCGAGTGCCAAAAAGATTTTCAAGATCATAAGAAGTATCATTATCTTCCACAATTATATTTTCATGAGGCACAATAGTAATAGGAGCAGCATTATTTGGGAGAGATATCTTTTTACCTCTCTTCTTTTTTCTTTTCTTCTTCTTCACCACATCATGCGTGGGTTCAATCCTCTTTTTGGAGCTCCTTATTAATGAGATTGGTTGAATAGAGGGCTCCTCTTCGTTACCTGATTCATCATAAGAAATAATAGGAGAATATTGGGAAGTCTCTTCCCTTTCGTTAGCATTCTCTTCATCTTCTATTTGTTTTCTTTTCTTTATATAATTGGCAATATAAGGATTTTCAATGCAATTCACCGCGCAATACATATAAATATTCTCCAGATCAAAATGAAGAACTTTATCAAGTTGGAATACCCTCAGTTATACGTTTCATTTCTTCATAACCCAAGAGCAAACTAAGTTCATTATGATGTGCAAGGGAAATCAAGTCATCACAATTTTTGGACACGATACGGTCATGAAACAATTTACATTTGATACTTAAATGACCATGTTCTTTGCAAAGTTCGCAAGTATGGGTAAGATATCTTGAATTTTCAGCACATTCATCTAGCTCTTCTTGCAACAATTTGGTTTCTAAGTACTTATGCCCCTTACAATATCTATCTTCCCTATTTGGTGTGTACTTGCAAACATGCACTCCACAAAAATTGACATGTTTATAGGAGGCATTTTCATCATAACTAGTGCAATCATCATTAGCATCATGGGTATTCAAAGAATTCATACTAACAACATTGCAATCATGCTCATCATTCAAAGATTTAGTGCCAAACATTTTATAGATTTCTTCTTCTAGCACTTGAGCACAATTATCCTTTCCATCATACTCACGAAAGATATTAAAAAGGTGAAGCGTATGAGACAAACTCAATTCCATTTTTTGTAATTTTCTTTTTATAAACTAAACTAGTGATAAAATAAGAAACTAAAAGACTCGATTGCAAGATCTAAAGATATACCTTCAAGCGCTAACCTCCCCGGTAAAGGCGTCAGAAAAGAGCTTGATGTCTACTACACAACCTTCTTCTTGTAGACGTTGTTGGGCCTCCAAGTGCAGAGGTTTGTAGGATAGTAGAAAATTTTCCTCAAGTGGATGACCTAAGGTTTATCAATCCATAGGAGGCGTAGGATGAAGATGGTCTCTCTCAAGCAACCCCGCAACCAAATAACAAAGAGTCCCTTGTGTCCCCAACACACCCAATACAATGGTAAATTGTATAGGTGCACTAGTTCGGCGAAGAGATGGTGATACAAGTGCAATATGGATAGTAGATAATAGTTTTTGTAATCTGAAATTATAAAAACAGCAAGGTAACAAGTGATAAAAGTGAGCGTAAACGGTATTGCAATGTGTGGAAATAAGGCCTAGGGTTCATACTTTCACTAGTGTAAGTCCTCTCAACAATACTAACATAATTGGATCATAAAACTATCCCTCAACATGCAACAAAGAGTCACTCCAAAGTCACTAATAGCGGAGAACGAACGAAGAGATTATGGTAGGGTACGAAACCACCTCAAAGTTATCCTTTCCAGTCAATCTGTTGGGCTATTCCTATAAGTGTCACAAACAACCCTAGAGTTCGTACTAGAATAACACCTTAAGACACAAATCAACCAAAATCCTAATGTCACCTAGATACTCCAATGTCACCTCAAGTATCCGTGGGTATGATTATACGATATGCTTCACACAATCTCAGATTCATCTATTCAACCAACACAAAGGACCTCAAAGAGTGCCCCAAAGTTCTACCGAAGAATCACGACGAAAACGTGTGCCAACCCCTATGCATAGGTTCATGGACGGAACCCGCAAGTTGATCACCAAAACATACATCAAGTGAATCACGTGATATCCCATTGTCACCACAGATATGCACGACAAGACATACATCAAGTGTTCTCAAATATTTAAAGACTCAATCCGATAAGATTACTTCAAAGGGGAAACTCAATTCATTACAAGAGAGAAGAGGGGGAGGAGAAACATAAGATCCAACTATAATAGCAAAGCTCGCGATACATCAAGATCGTGCCAAATCAAGAACACGAGAGAGAGAGAGAGAGATCAAACACATAGCTACTGGTACATACCCTCAGCCCCGAGGGAGAACTACTCCCTCCTCGTCATGGAGAGCACCGGAATGATGAAGATGGCCACCGGAGAAGGATTACCCCCTCCGGCAGGGTGGCGGAGCGGGTCTAGATTGGCTTTCGGTGGCTACGGAGGCTTCTGGCGGCAGAACTCCCGATCTATTGTGCTCTCTGGAAGTTTTACGATACGTAGGTATATATGGGTACAAGGGGTACGTCGGTGGACCGAAGGGGGGGGGGGCACGAGGCAGGGGGGCGCTCCCCAGGGGGGTGGGCGCGCTCCCTATCCTCGTGAGCACCTCCTTCATCTTCTGACGTAGGGTCCAAGTCTATCCGGTAGGTTTCCTTCCAAAAATAACTTCTCCAGTTGATTTCGTTCCGTTTTGACTTCGTTTGATATTCCTTTTCCTCGAAACACTGAAATAGGCATAAAACAACAAATCTGGGCTGGGCCTCTGGTTAATAGGTTAGTCCCAAAAATAATATAAAAGTGGAAAATAAAGCCCAATATTGCCCAAAACAGTAGATAATATAGCATGGAGCAATCAAAAATTATAGATACGTTGGAGACGTATCAAATACAGAGGGGGCAAGTTGCCTCGTTAGATCACGAAGCTCTCAAACTGTCGCGGGTTTGCCAGCCCCGCGATAGTTCCAACATAGTAGACTCATTGCGCATGCCGCGACTCCCCTTGGGAGCCCGCCAAACGCGCATCATTGTTTATTGTCAAAACTAGGCTCTTCACCATTGAGTTGTCTTGGGTTGGTAGAGAAAGTTTGTTCCTCTTTGGTTCCTGCTTGGATGGAGAACTCGCTGGTACATCTTGGTTCTGCTGCATAGGCAAAGGGTTGCTTGGTTGGGCAACATGCATAGAGCTAGCAGAACCCCTCGGGTCCAACACCACTAGAGCGCCTCTTTTCCTGTTGTTATCCGCATCATCCATAGCAACATCTCCCTTCATATTCTCTGGATCCTCCTGCTCAGCCCACATCTCCTGACTCCTCTGAGAAGAACCGCGGCCTCGTCCACGGCCTTGACCCGATCTGCCACGCCCTCTTCCTTCTCCCGGTCCCCAGCCCGGTCCTCTAAACCACGATGCCCGTAAATTCTTGTAGACCAGAGCTTCAGGTGGACGAACACCATCTTCGTGCTCCTTAAATTGGTGCCCAAGGTGGCCACAAATAGCGCACCAGTCGGGTAAGCGCTCGTATTTTACTAGAAAGATTTCTCTTTTCCCTTCTTTCACCACAGAGACTGCATTCTTTAGAGGAAGATGGGCATTGATCTTGACCCTAACCCGTACAAAGTTGCCTTCAAAGTCTTGTGATTTTGGTTCAGCGTATATGTACTGCCCAATTTTCCCTGCTAGGGCTTTGATCATTGGAAAGTAACCATCAGGAAAGTCGTGTATCTGAGCCCATATGTCCAGCATGTCCAGATTCACCTTTGAAGGCTTGGTGAACCCGTCATACTCAGCAAGCACCACCGCGTTTCCTTTGAAGGTCCACGGTCCCTCCGCCATGACGCGCTCCCAATCGCCGAGGCACGAGAATTGCATAGTGTACATATTTTCTTCGAGCGGACGGATCTTTACCTCCTATGCTAGATCCCAGGCAGCCCTCATATTACGGAAGAACCAATATTGGCTGTAGTTCTTCGGGGTGTGGACTCTCGCGATGGCCATCCACCGCACTGCTACTTCAGCTGGTACATCTTGCTCCTCGAAAACCACATCATCTAGGTCATCCTCAGTGATGCCCAGATTCTTCATCATCTCCTCAACATCGCTTGCCTCCGCGTCCGATCCAGACGCCTGGCTAGCCATACCGCAAAACCCTAACCCGACGAAACAGCGATCACCAGGTTTGACGGAACCCTATCTGCCTTCTCTGACTCCTGAAACCCTACCAAGGCCAAGACCAGGCAGCGATGCAAGATCGCCCCTTAATCAGTCCAAGCCTGGCTGGGAACCAGAGGAAGATCGGCGAGGGGATAGGATAGTCTCAACGGCGGCTCGGGGAGTCGCCGAGAGGAAAACGAAACCCTAACAGGAGGGGAACAGGCAACAGAACGTTAATACGTTCTGCTCAAATGCGTGAATAAAATCTTGAGAAATCCAATGATTACCGATTCCTTCTCTGTCCAAACAAAAAGCCCAAAGCCCCTGTTGAAGGCTGGGCTGGGCCGTCAGCAGGCTTCTTACCCCGGCCGACCGCATCCTGTTGGAGGTTGGGCTGGGCCGTAAGCCGGCTTCCTTATCCCTTTCTCCTACATTCGGCTCTCCTCCGCTCCTCCGGTGCCGCTTCCGGTCTTCCAGATTGCAGCCAATGGCGCCACCGGCGCGGCCGTCCAATGGTAGGTGGTGCATACTCTACTCCCCAGTACCAGTCCTCACGCGCATCTCTGATTCGGTGGCCGTTGTTATCGCAGCCACGCTTCTTGCGCGGCTCGGGGAGGGCACGGCCAGGTTCGAGCTCCTCGAGGACCCCGCGCCTGCTCCCGCGCCGCCGGTTTGGCCTCGCCTCCACTGCTTCGCCAGGATTGGCTCCTCGCTGTACGTGCGCTTCTTCTCCGTCTCCATTTATGCCTGACTCGATTGAAGTGCCGGCGGAGCTGAGTTACAAGAACTGGTGTTCCCGGTCCAGGAGGGGCGGGTGGTCGGCGGCGTTGAACAAGGTGGAGCACTACGGGGTCCAGAGAGTCACCGGCGATGGCCGCTGCATGTTTCGAGCCTTGGTAAGTCGCAGAATCATCTCTTTCTGCTGGATTTTGCGCATGCTTCAGAGTTCAGAATATGGTCTTCCGTCCCTCTTGAATCCTGGTGTGTTTCTTTGTAGGCTAAGGGAATGGCAAAGACTAGGGGAATTCCATTGACCCCAAGGGAGGAGGTACAAGATGCAGGTAGTCCGATATTATGCCTGGCTCATGGATGTATCTTCCGCAATACTATTATACTTTACTTTCTTTTGTTTGTGTGAGAATTACTTTACTTTCCCTTTGTGTAGCCTTAAGTAGTCAAACTTTTTTGGGGGTCAGTATGGAGATAGTTTTCCCTATGTGTAGGTCTTCTAGGGCTTTAGTCTAGGTTTCGTTACATATTAATAACATCTTTTACCCTGGGGAGAATTTGTCTTTAGATGTGAATTTACAAACCAAATCCCTGTTTCTTTCCACCAAATAAATATGATTACAGTCATATTATGAGAAGGCGCTCCCACTTTAACAACGAAAGCTGTATTCACAAAATAGAACATCCACTTAATAGTGGTATCATTGTCAACAAAAACATGTAAGAGGAGTTGCGGTACATGGTAGATAGATTCAAATGTGTTGCTAGGTCATAGACCTGGAAGTCAATTCGGGTGTAATTGTTACACTCAAAGATAGACCCCGCCACTCTAGACTCCAGACGATTATGGCCAGGTATGCATGAAAAAGAGTTGAACATTTTTCAGTCATTGAACATAAAAAAAATGCATCGCATGTTCCCTACACCTACTCCTCAGAGCATCTCCAACCGAACGTCTATATACCGATCTCCATATCTCCGTATGGTGAGCCTCTCTGGAAAAAAAATCCTCTTCGTATTTCTTCACGCTCTGACATACCCTCCATTTTCCGTCCTTTGTATTCCACACTCTTTCTCACTCCAGTTTACAAAAAAAGTGATGTTTTGGACATACCTATTTGACCGCTGATGTTGTTTCAGTATTTAGGTTGGAAACTTGAGAATCAGATGTACAGATTTGTGTCGGAAACTATTTTTAAGATACCATAATTTTATTGGGTGTTATACATATGCTAAAGTAGAAAATAGTGCTCAGAATTATATTTTGATGGTCATGTCACTGTCCAAAATGTCACCTTTCCTTGAACGGGAGGACAGGGGCGGAGCCAGAAAATTTGGCCAATGGGTTCACTCGTTAGTTCATTGTGCGGTTTGGGTACGAGTTAATTAAGTGTAAAGTACATTTCCACACCATTGAACAACAAGAATACAATACTTAAGATATCCTAACAAATAGAAATATGACACCAATAATCACATATGGTAATTACATTAAAAAGCTTAAAAGTGCAAGATGTACCAGTTGTATAAGACCGCTTGTCTAACCAAAATAACCTCGTAGCCTCAGGGTCAACTTTTCATCCTCCGGAAAAGATTAAAAAAACACATTCGTTTGACAAGTTTAAAGTAAACTGCCATCTAGCGAAAGAATGTAAATTCACTCACATTTCATAGTGGCCCCTTCCGATATTTCATCATCCTAAAATTTAATTACTCTCTGCATAAAAGGCTCTGGGAGATCATATGAATTAATTTCTCTGAATAGAAGGCTTTGGAAGATTATTTGCAGCAAGCCATTGGTACGACCATGGTAACATCCAGCGTATTAAAGAAAACATGCATCCACGACATTGTTGACGAGAAAGCTAGAGGAGTTCATCAGCTGAAACTACGGCGAGGCAGAGATGGAAAGATGCGGATGGTATGCGGACCTGAGTTTGTGGCCGTGGCTGATCGAGCATGCAATTTGGAACCTAATCACATGGACCTGAGTGCAATACGTGAACATAAATTGTGTGACCGTAGAGTTATACGAGAACCAGAAGAGGTAAAACCAACGTTCCGTACGCCTCCTGATTGGATATGAATCGGCTCGATCGATATTTGTTTGCATGGTAGAATGATGGATGCAATTTAATTAGGTATCTCTTGTAGTCCACGTACAAAAAGAAGATATATTATCTTTTGGAGTTGTTGCGTCCACTAGTTGGTACGAATGTGAGGTGGTCTTCTGTTAGGATTTAGTTGTTAATTAGATTATTCTGTTTAGAGTCCAGATCTTCTTACCTTCAAGTGTACGAGAGTCAAGCCATATAAACGGCTGGCTTCGGCCAATGTAAAGGGGGCAGTTTTGAGTTTATTTGTGAGTTATGAACAAGGTTCAGAAAACGTCCAGTTTTTGGGCGATCCAATCTTGAGTATTTTCTGTGATTTTCCTTTGAGGGAATATATTAGCGACGAAGGGTTGATCATCACATCGACGCCTACGTGCTGATCCGAGGGGGTCATTATCTTTGTTCGTGTACTGATCGTGTGCCGGTAGAGATTGTTATTGGAGGTTGCGAGGAGGAACACGGGAAAAGAACTGTTGATCTTGCATCGCCGTGAAAGGTCGGGCCATCTAAAAGCACAAAATAATGTCTGGTTAGTCCTTGCCTTATCAAGTGGTATCAGAGCTAAGGTTAGTCACGGCGATTCAATTTGCAATATCGTCTGCGGAGGCGAGCAGGAAAATGTTGATGGAGGAGGAAGGCATTGGCGAGGTCACTCTTTTTCACACTCGTTGCGTCGTGAACAATATCACATCTACATCTGGTGTGTGCGCTTAAAGTGCCTTCATCACTGTATGAATCCGATGATCAATTTCTATTTGACAAATATCATTCCATAGCCTGGAATCCTAGATCAATCAAAGTTTAAAGGAAAAGCAGTTAGAAAATTAGGGCAAAGGTTAATTTCGTACTTAATAGGTTACAAGGCATGCACAAGCGGAACGATGTGATCGATCTCATTACCTTCAATCTGGTGTACTTCAATTGCCGGCCGCTGTCGACGGCTTCTTGGCTTGCCACTGGGCGTTGGCGGTCGGGGTCGCCATGGGCTAACAAGAGAAACCTAGGAAGTTGTCGAGTCGGGCTGCGTGCGGTGTGTTGTGTAATCTTTTTTAGATAATTATGTTGCGTACATGACATGGAATCGATCGATCGGCAGTCCAGCCTGCTTCGTGGATGGCACTGATGGATCACATTTACTCATGGGCTTCTTTTGTTTTTGAGAAATATTGACTTTTGGTTGGGCTATTCAAGTTATGAAACATTAATGGGCCAAGAGGCTTCCCGCTCGTGCGTTCTAGCTTTGCTGGGTTCAACCGTGCATTCGTACTGGGTTCATCAAAGTGACTACGTGTCTACATATACGTGCGTGAGAAAATCGTTGGGTTCAGTTGAACCCAACACCTACATGCTGGCTCCGCCTCTGCCGGAGGAATTATATTTTATCGATATGATATAAATAGCAATATTCTTTTAATGGCCATATGTTTCAATGACTATATTTGTAACGGCTATTTTTGGACGGATGCATTTGTAATGGTTATATTAGGCTATACATGCAAAGCTATTTGCCTTTTTATGGTTGTTCCTCTACCACATCACAATTAGTGGTCGCAGCTTACTCATGCAATGTCTCTTGGATACTTCGTTGTCTGATGATGGCAAGGAACTTATTCTTACATCAACCCAAGCACACAATGAATATTATCGTTTGAATACACACTATGCCAAGATCCATTAGTATACGCTAAGTGATTCATCGCAACAGGTTTGTTGTTAGTCGATATGTTTGTGTTTGCTTTTTTTGTTTAATTTCTTGTCTATGGCTCATGTTTATTTTACGTCCAGGTTTAGAATGACTTGTTCTCTAACTTTTGACATAGTGTATGCTGTAGAAGGCAATGATGACACCTTCGTGTAGAGAACTGATGGCTGTGGACATCTTGGGCTATCTTTTTTTTTACAGAAGATTACCCCAACATTTAAAATACTAACTAATGGAGTAGCACCCGGTGCTGCGGATGATTTCGGATTGGAGTAAGTACTGTTATAGAGTGCCTTAAAATGTTTGAGAAAGCTATTGCAGAAGTCTTTGGAGGAGAGTATTTGAGATGTTGAAATGAAATATGATGTTTTGCAACTGGAGAGTAAAGAGAAATTTTGCCATGCTGCTGGACAACTTTCCACTTCGAATGCATGCAATCTATGCTACTTAGCATTCTGGGAAAACACCTTTTTTTCTCCTATTGCTAGTCATCCAGCAGTAAAATTCTCCTTTGACGATCTCAAATAGTCATCCCTGGAGACTTCAACAATAGTTTTTCACAAATCGTAAGACTTCATAGCAACACTTTCTTCAATCCAAACATAACTATCTGTAGCATTCTTTGCTACGTCATACATTAGCATTCTGTAATGCTATGGTAATCTTCTCCATAGAGTATAGCCCAAGATGTCCAGCTCTATCTCTTTTCTGTACAAAATAGTCGTCATGATTTTATACAATGTGCACTGTGCCAAAAAAATAGAGAAGTCATTCTGAACCTATGCGAAAAATAAGAATGAGGTCTAGCCAAGAGTATTAACAAAAAAAAGGAGAACAGAAATAGATGGACCAATAACAAACCTGCACTGAAATATAGTTGGCTTGTTGGTAGGAGCATCTGGAAAGTAGTTTTTGTATAGTCTAAAATACTATTTCTCTAATAGGACGAATTACCTATGTTTAGGCACAGAACCGCCATGGCGTGGAACAATTCAAAGCTGATATTATGTGCTGGATATGTAGTAAGAATAAGTACTTTGCCATCATGACGACGATGAATCCAGGAGATATCACTTCAGTAAGTAGTGACAGCTCATTGCTATGTTGAGCCATGTCTGTATGGTGAGCCTCTCCGCCCAAAAAATGCTCTTCCACCCTTTGTATTCCTCACTCACTCCAGTTCAAAGAAAAGTGATATTTTGGAGATACCTCTTTGATCGCTTATATTGTTTCAGTAATTAGGTTGGGAACTTGAGAATCAAATGTACCGATTTGTGTCAAAAAATAATTTTAAAATACTAGTATAATTTTACTAGGTGCTATAATATGCTACAGAAGAAACTAGTGCTCAGAATTATCTTTTGAAAACTGTCCAAAATGTCACTTTTTTCATGAACCGAAGGAATTACATTTTATTGATATGATGTAAATAACAATATACTTTTAATGACCATATGTGTAATCGCTGTAATTTCAATGGCTATATTTGTAACGGTTATTTTTGGACGGTTACATTTGTAATGGTTATATTAGTCTATATATGCAAAGTTATTTGCCTTTTTGTAGTTACTCCTCTACCACATCACAATGAGTGGTCGTAGCTTACTCATGCAATGTCTCTTGGATTCTTCGTTGTCCGATGATGACGATGAACTTATTTTTACATCAAACCAAGCACACAATCAATATTATCATTTGAATATTTGATTGCTCAATTCTATGCCTAGAACCATTATATATGCCAAGTGATTCACCGCAATAGGTTTGTTGTTAGTAGATAAGTTTTTGTTCGCCTTTTTGTTTAATTTCTTGTCTGCGGTTCATGTTTATTTTTTGACTAGTGTATGCTATAGAAGGCAATGATGACTATTTTGTGTAGAAAAGTGATGGATGTGGGCATGTTGGGTTATCTTTTTAACAGAAGATTACCCCAACATTTAGAATGCTAACTAATGGAGTAACCTGATGCTACGGATGATTATGTTGGGATCGGAGTAAGTACTGTTAGTGTCCTAAAATGTTTGAGAAAGCTATTGCAGAAGTCTTCGGAGGTGAGTATTTGAGATGTTGAAATGAAAATGATGTTTTGCAATTGCAGAGTAAAGAGAATTTTTGCCGTGCTGGTAGACAATTTTCCATTTCTAATGCATGCAA
>NC_041386.1:99647640-99701544 GCF_002162155.2 Triticum dicoccoides
TAATGGAGAAGTAAAGTGGGGCAAAAGATCTAAATTCCTGTCATTCGAAACCTATGCGAAAAATAAGAATGAGCTCTAGCCAAGAGTATTAACCAAAAAAGGAGAAGAAAAGTAGATGAACACTGAAATGTACTCCCTCCGTTCCATAATACTTGTCATGGTTGTTGTTCAAATTTGAACTAAAACCACGGCAAGTATTATGGAATTGAGGGAGTAGTTAGGTTTCGGTAGGAGAATCTGGAAAGTAGTCTTTGTATAATCTAAAAAGCTCTATTTCTCTAATAGGACGAATTACATAGTTTAGGTACATAACCGCCATGGCGTGGAACATTCAAAAGCAGATATTATGTGCTGGGTATGTAGTAAAAATAAGTCCATTGCCGTCATGTGATGACGATGAATCCAAGAGACTTTGCTTCAGTAACTAGCAAGGACTCATTGCTATGCTGTAGAGGAGTAACAATCAGGAAGAGCGAATGACTTTGCATATGTATAGACCAGAAAAACGTAGCCATTACAAATATACCCATCAGAAAAATAGTCGTTAGGTCCACAGCCGTTGAAATCATAGCAGTTACAAGTATATTGTTGTTTATATGATATCAATAAAATATAGAATAGTGGAATATGGAGAGTGAAAAATGAAGAGTCCACTGGAGCATGAAGAGATAGTGATAGGAAATATTTTGAAGAGGCTCCCTGTACGAAGATATGGAACACTCAAAAGCTTATCCTGTGGCCAGGGATATGTGAAGAAGAGCTGTACGTTTTTCTTTTGAGTTTACATTGCACATTCTTTACAACTGCCCCATCCTGATAAACCTGAGAGTATCCATCACTCAGCCTTGGAGCTGGCCATATAGTATAATTATTACCATGTCTCCATTGAAAGACAGATTATTCTTGAAATATATTTTTATGATGGAATTTATCTTCAATTTCCTAGACGACCTACGGCTGGCAGTGAAAGAGGTTATATGTGATAACCAAACCGAGCGTCAAAAGTATGAAGAGGCGATTATAGCTATTACAGTGGATGAATCTTTGAAACGGTTAGGTTCCCATAGCTTTTTATTTACTTCGATGTCATTAACTTAGAGATGCTAACGGCTATGCCTGCTGTTGTAGCTACTGCCAAAGGATAAGGCGACCTGATTTCTGGGGTGGAGAGTCAGAACTCTTGGTATGGATTTGATGGTTCTAGAAGTTAACATGCATAGTTGATGTAGGCATCAGTTATTCGACAAATTACATCTGGAGAACATCCGACTTGCACGTACCAGTCATTTTATGTTTTAAGTAGTACAGTTCATGCATCATTCTTCTTTATTAGCGTGATAAAGTCAAAGATATACTTTTGTTTAACTTCTGGATGTTCTAAAGTAGGCCATCCTTTTCTGAGTAGATTGATATTGTATTTGTTGCTTAAATTGTTATATCTGTATACATGGCTCATTCACATAAGATTTTCATCTGGGATCTCCTCTTTCCAGGTTTTGTCTAGACTGTGTCGGCAACCAATCATTATTTACATTCCGGAGCGTGAGGTAAATTCAACCGCCCTAGGTGATGATGAATCTATATGTGTGCAGAGTGGAGAAGGATAATAAAACTTCATCTATATTTAATAATATGGTTGTGACATGATGGAAGCGATTCTCATAACAAATCAATGGAATAGTTGTTCCAACTGATAAGAGAGAAAAACTGAACAAGGGGTTTTGGTAGAATAGTGACTTTAAGAACACCATCATCATCACTATGGGCATTGCATCGTACGTATTATGATAAAAGTTGATCAAATCGGAAGGCACGTGTACTAGCAATTGATAATATGTAGCCAAATTTCCTGGTAATTCAATAACAAAAAAAATAAAGGTCCAGTTGGAACTAGACAATCTGCCTAAAGTTTCCTTGAGAATGGTGTTGAAAACTGAAACTGCATTTTGCGAAGTGCAAATCAAACTGTTTGAAAGATTGGTGAATACCTTTCCTTTTGCGTTTTTTTGATGTTTAAATCGAACTTGTCTTCAAAATGGAAATACTGTGTGGATTATCGCACCATTTTATCTGTTTCACCGCAATCATGTTTTGAGCGTTCTGCTTTGATGGCCTTGTATGTTATGCTTCCTCACTCCATCTCGAACTAAACCTACCATTTTTTTTTTGTGCAACAGTACCGCGGGCGGGGCAACGGGTTTATCCCAATTGCCGAGTACGGGTTGGAGTTTACCAAAGACTCTAAAGAGGGGAAGAAAAGGGTGCCGGTGAGACTGTTATACAGTGGGAAGAACCATTATGATTTGCTGATATAAAATGGGCACATGAGATATGCCCCGACCAAGCATCAGAATACCGGCAGCCACCGCCCATCTGTGGCGCATACACAAATCCCCGTTTTCTTTCCATGGTTACATCCTTCGATCCTGCTAATTAAGCTCCTGTTTGTCAGTTATGATGCTATAACCGCTGTTTCGTCGATCACAGTGATGGGCATTTGGGGAATTTATGGATTTGGGGCTAGAAGAATTGGCACTAACCTGATGACAGCGCCACACGAGCTAACTATGCGCTCAGCTGCATGGTGCAGAGGCCAGTGCTGTTTTGGCAGTGATTTGGTTGGTTGGCGCGGTGCCGTGGAGTTGTTGATTGCGTTTCCGGTTGGTGCCGGGCAGAATAATGGTGCGTTGGTCGCACTCGCACTCGCACTCGGTGGTTGACGACGGGACTTGCTTCAAACCCAATCATTATGTGAGTACGTGATGGTTATTAGGTATACTCGTATATGATTTTGCAACGCACTGCTGACCGGAATGATGTCTTCCTTGGATGAGCTGTACGGGCGTGTTTGGTATCAGCTCAGCATATTAGGGGTACCGTCCGGTCCACTGGTCCAGTGAGCAAATTTGGTGGCTATTACGGGCACAATCCAGTACGCTCCTAACCACGCTTGAACCGGGCGTTACGAAATTGAGCTGTGGCCTGCCCGTATATCGTGTAAGCACAGACAGGCCACGCAGGAGCAAATAAATGAGCAAAAGTAATCCGTTTGCTAAGCTAGACCGCCCCCGTGCGTGCTTGCGCAGTTGGCACCGGCCCCACGCCTCAGCCTCTTCCGTTTAGGCGGGGTAGGCCGAGCTTAGCCTGTGCATGCAACAAAAACACGGCCTTGCCCTCTCGCACCGCAATAAAATACGTAGCAGTGCGCTGTTTGTTTGCAAAGATGTAAGCATGCGAACAAGCAGAGTGGTCCGACGAGGCAGCAGGGAAAGAGCTGGCCGACGTGGGCCGCACCGCTGCGGCACCAATTAATATCGCCCCCTACATACATACACATTCCAGCTTCAATCAAAATAATAACCAATAATAATAATAATAAAAGCAACAAATTGCCCAAGAGAACATCTCTCACCTCTCCCCGTCGCAGGGGGGCTGACCGCCGGGCCCCACGCAACGACGCGAATACCCGTAGTCGTAGCCGTTGCTTCTGCGGCACTTCTCGCGCCGGTCAGAGCTCCGTTCTCGTGTGGCTGCCACCAACCGCACAGCCACTGGCAGCCGGACCCCGCGTACTCCCGGGCCCACCGGCAGCCGCGCAGCCGGAGCCACGTTCGCACGAAAGGCTGTAATAATTAATTGCGTATTCGTTAATGAGCAGAGCACTAGCGCGGCCCCTCACCCGCATCTCATCTCTCTTTCCCCCCTTCGCTTCCTTCGTTTGTGCGTTGCCTTTTTCTTTCCGCCGCGGCAACTGTGAGCCGGCCCGATCGAGCCGCCCACCTCGAGAGGCCGCCATAATTCATTCCATCCATTCATCCGCTGCCGCGTATATAAGCGCGGCCATTGG
The DNA here is from genome assembly GCF_002162155.2 of Triticum dicoccoides. Lineage (NCBI taxonomy): Eukaryota > Viridiplantae > Streptophyta > Magnoliopsida > Poales > Poaceae > Triticum > Triticum dicoccoides. Next base: position 99,651,488 of record NC_041386.1, read on the forward strand.
GGCGCTCGTGGGGTGCTCGTCACATCGTCGCATCAGGCGCGCGCAGGCCGAGATCAGATCGGCGGCGGCGGCGGCGACGGCGACGGCGACCATGTTCAGCGGGACGCAGCAGAAGTGCAAGGTGTGCACCAAGACGGTGTACCCCATGGACCAGCTCTCCACCGACGGCGCCGTCTTCCACCGCGCCTGCTTCAAGTGCCACCACTGCAAGTCCACCCTCTCCGTATGCCATCTCCCCTCCCGCTCTCTTATCTTTCTACCACCTCCAGCCGTCTTGTTCTTGTTCTAGTTCCGGGAGACAGCGAGAGAAAAAGATCGACGGATGGATGTCAACGGTCCATGGATCTGTAGAATGAAATGCGATGCCAGATCTGCGGACTGCTCCGCCGCACGGATCTGGCGCTTGAATTTCGTGTCAGAATCTTGTGTCTAGGAAGGATAGGGGATCATCGCGGCTTTGTCCAATTCGCATTCTCTGCCTTTGGTAAGAACAAGACCAAGAGAAATAACAATCTGTCTGGATATCTTGTTTTGCTGTTTGACAGTTTAGCAGCTACTCCTCCTTTGAAGGAGTGCCCTACTGCAAGCCCCATTTCGCGCAGCTGTTCAAGGAGACCGGGAGCTACAACAAGAGCTTCCAGTCACAATCCCGTAGGTTTCCATTCAATACTAAGTAATCTGCAAGCATGGCAAAAGTCGTTACTGTTTTCTTTATCAAATGTGTCCTGATCCTTGGCTTTGTTTCCTTCAGCCGCGAAATCTGCGACGGAGAAGTTGACTCCTGAGCTGGTATGTACTCCCATATAGGGTGCATGTATCTATATGTGTCTTGTCTCTTTGCTGCCCTGCGATTCGGTTAGTCTTATGTGGAATGTGCTGTTTCAGACCAGATCGCCAAGCAAAGCTGCGGGCATGTTTTCGGGAACGCAGGACAAGTGCGCCACTTGTGGTAAAACAGCATACCCTCTTGAGAAGGTAATATCACCGAGTATACCATATTTGTTTTGTTTTGTGATCTAGGCGTCAGCATAGCTCGCTTAGATGTCTCAGAATTTTGTCATTTCACGAAACAATTGATGTTTCAGAATGTGAAAACTGTCGGATTGACCGTTTTGCAATTCAACACAAGGGGTTAATTTACTTGCACATTGGACATAGTTGTGTAGCCTTCACTTTACTCTGTGTTCCTAAATATAAGATGCTTTGGCAGTTCAATTTGAACTGCCAAATCGTTTAACATTTAGAAACAGAGGTACTCCCTCCGTTCGGAATTACTTGTCGCAGAAATGGATGTATTTGGATGTATTTTAGTTCTAGATACATCCATATTCGAGACAAGTAATTCCGAACGGAGGGAGTAGTACCTTTTAGGCAGCCAACTTCCATCATAATTGTCTTGAATCATCAACTTCCTTCTCAGTTATATCCTAAAGCCTCAAGAACATGCAGATGACTCATGCCTAGTTGTTAAACTAAATCTTGCAGGTGACAGTTGAAGAGAAGTCCTACCACAAGTCCTGCTTCAAATGCTCTCATGGAGGCTGCGCCCTCTCGCCGTCCAACTACGCGGCCTTGGAAGGCATCCTCTACTGCAAGCACCATTTCTCCCAGCTTTTCAAGGAGAAGGGGAGCTACAACCATCTGATCAAGTGCGCATCGGTCAAGCGCGCAGCAGAGGCGCAAACAGCACAGGCGGCGGCACAAACAGCTCCGGCGGCTGCTGAATCCTCCTGATTATGCTGCCATCTTCATAGTGGGCTTTGAGGGCGAAAGTTTGGAAAGCGCCTCTTTTTTTACGATTGTAACCTGCTGTGTGCTGTGTTCTAGCTCTGGGGATACCAGGACTATATTTCGTGTCCCCATACGTGGCTAGCTCGATCACGTTGTTGAACCATGGAGTTGAATGTCATTTCGGAAGAAATTGTTGTGCATCAAGTACTGTGTGCTTTTTTCTGTTCCTTGATATAAGGAGTTCTTTGTGTGCCTCAGTGCTTTGATACTTCAGCACACCATTTTGCTGTCTGGTTTGATATTTGCTCGACTGTTCCACAATTTCTACCATATTATAATAAGCTGAGCTCACGCAAACTGCTCTCAGTAGAACAAACACTTTGGACTAACTATATCTGAACTACTTTAAACGCAAAACTTGGAGTGCATTGGAACTGTGTATATTGTACAAATGAAAAACTCTACTCCTTCAAACCCATTCTCAAATTCATGTATCTTGTGCACGATCCATTCCATACCACATATAAATGAAAAGGGAAAAAAGGCATAGCTCAACATCTATCAAAAGTAAAGTCCCAGCAGTTCAGCCACTGCACCTAAGAAACCAATGTGTGCCTGAAAGTTTCCCCAGTTTGTTAAGCTACCCTCTTTCCTTGCCTTTGCTGAGCCAGCACAAAACACATTTCTACAGAACCCCCCCGGACCGCATCAACGGAATCCAGTGAGCCACGAGTCAGCCCGCGGTAGTTCTCCAATTTTCGCCAGCGTAACCCCCTTCGCCTCCAAGTTCTTCCTCTATTCTTAGAAGCTGCAAACACAATGCACACAGTCATCAAAAACCATTCAAGACAAATTAAGAAGCTGTTTAGAATGACCATATGGTACTATGACTTCAGACCAATACTTTGGTGCATGTATCCACATAAAAGGCAGCAAGCATTCAACAGAAACCTGATTGTATTTCGTGAGGCACTCTCCACGGCAGGGGGCACCAGCTTTGATCTGTCCAGCTGCTGCACCGACAGCCAGGTCGGCGATGAAAGAATCATCCGTGTCCCCAGACCTATGTGACACCATCACACCCCAATGCGCATCCTTTGCCTGTTTCACAGCCTCTATGGCCTCAGTGACAGTGCCCACTTGACTTGCCTACATACACATGATAAGAAAAGGAAACACATAATAAGGTACATGACACAGAGAATCCCTGGACAGTTACAGAAATCAAGAGAGCAAGGAAGAATCAAGGAGGCAAGTACTACATGTGCAACCATGTGGCTCTTGCAACATTATGTGCCTACAATCAGTTCAACTATTAATTGCTCATCTTCGTGAATTCAGGTACTACATTGCATTGTCTGTAAATAAATGCCCTTAAACTCAAATCATGCCATGCAAAATAATAGGCACAAAATGGAAGGAGTGGCATTCAATCAAACAAAGAACCACACTGAGTATCCAGGCACAAAGATTGCTGTGGTTAGTCAAAATCAATTGTGGCTTGTTCCAGCTTAAAAAACGCCTAATTCCAGAGTCTGGTATTGTTAGCCTTCGGGGGCCCAGTAACTTGCACAAAGCAGCAAGTTTATAAACATCAATAAACAAATGAATGATTTGTGACTTACCTTGAGAGTAAGAGCGTCGCAAGTATATTCATTTACTGCCCGCTTAATGCGTTCAGGATCTGACATCAATAAGTCGTCTCCTACAACCTGCAAATGCATTATGGCATGAGCTCCTGACAGAAAATAGAAAATAAAAGCACAATAGGTACCTGACATAGCTCTAGGGTGGTAAACTTTTTCGAGTGCTCCCAGTCATCTTTGTCGAAGGGCTGTTCAATGGAGACAAGTGGGTATTCTAGTGTACAAAAAAGAGGAAATATAAGGTTCATGAAGTCAAAAGATTTTTCTCCCAGAATATGTAAATCCACAAACAAGTGATACCTGAACATAGTTGACTATAAATCTCAATCATATCGTCCCCAGTTTTGAAATTTTGCCCTGATTTCTTTGCAGACTTGAACTCCAGGTCATATTTTTTTCCTGCAAAGAAAAGCATGAGCAAGCAGGGAAGTTAACTCGCGAAAATAGTAAGACTAATTGTTAATAGCCGACAATATATTACCCCCGTCCCAAATTACTTGTCTTGGATTTGACTAGATACGGACGTATCTAACGCTAAAACATGTCTAGATACGGTATCTAGACAAATCTAAGACAAGTAATTCAGGACGGAGGGAGTACATCTGACTGCTATTCAAGCTCACTGTTTCTAGCTTGAATGAAAAAACTCATTGTTTTCCATGTTTCAAGGCCGTACACTTCCAAAAAGTATAATAACAACAGTAAAATAGCAAGAGATTGGTCAAATGGTGCCTGATTGAAAATGCTGATCACAATAGTATGCTTTAACTGGCCCTAGCATATCAAGTTACACTGTTACAGGCAGCGATGGCAGCTGTAAAAATAACAACAATGCAACACAAAGAAGAAGCTGGAAAACACAGTAGACTAAAAACACATCCTTCTTACACAGCAACACTATGGAACTATCTGTGAAATGTACGCCATTACTTGCATTTTCTATTGGGTGTAGTTATGTAGATGCCCAAGATGTTATTCAAAGGAGAATATAAACCATGGTGTTAACAGCTAAGGATATATGGATGATAGAGATTTCACTGATTTATCCTTACCTACACAAAAATCAGTAGCAGCAGCATCAATTGCTAATTTGATCCTTCCATTATATCCAGCTCTATCTATTGCCGCAATGACAAGATCCAAGCCTTCGGTTATACTGAACATTCACCAGACATAGATATGGTATGTTAATATCCATATGTAGGTGCTCAAAAGGGAAACTGAGAAACAAAACACATCAGGAAAAAGTAAAATCAATTCCTTACTTGCCTGGAAATATTAGGAGCAAATCCACCATCATCGCCAATGTTGCAACTGTCTGAACCATACTTCTCCCATATAATATCCTAACAAATCATTAGTGAAAATCAGCAAATATTTCTGTGCAGAACTGCGTTCTAAAAACAAAACTTTCAAACAGCTGGACAGCCAATGTTTAAGCAATTTCTCTGTTTTGGCTTAGTAGCAATCACCGAGAAAAATCAGTGCCATAAGAAGACATAAAAGAGAGTTGGCAAGCTAGCATAAGGCGTTAAGTTTTCGTGGAAACACAATGTTCCTAGAATGTTTGATGGGAAGGTAGCAGGTTGGTCCAAATACTAGACAACACGCACATAGCCAAGAAAGTGTGCACGGTGTTATTATCGAAGTATATCTGTGAAGCAGTTTGTTAAAACGGAGGGTACCTTCAGATGATGATATGTCTCTGAACCCATCTGCATTGCTTCTTCAAAGTTTTTGGCACCGATTGGAAGGATCTTAATTTCCTACAGAAACGTAAACTTTACTTCAAAGTACTACGCAGAAAAAATAAATACAGTATATTGATATGTCAAACTACATGTAGCATATATTACAGTAAGAAACAAGGTAGTAACAATCTCAAACTCTGCAAAGTTTTGGGGTTTATAGAAAAGCCTAAGAGAGTGTTCTTAGCAGTCTATTTGCAAAAAAAGAAAAAGAGTGTTCTCAGCAGTCTGCAAAGCAAATTTTATTACAAAAGGTAATCCTAAATGTGAAGTGGAAATACTTGAATGGGAAGATTATTTCCAGCATGGGTTCCACCATTAATGACTGTAATTGCTGGGACGGGAAGCGTCGTTGCGCTTTTACCAACAAGATCTGCTATATGCTTGTACAGCGGAACCTGCACAGAAATAGGCAAACAACTATAAGAATTTGTGTTATCGTCACAGATTCAATTTTCACCTAAGACCCAGATAAAGAATATAAGTGATACCTCTTTCTCAGCAGCACCAGCTTTACAAGCTGCAATTGATACGGCCAGCATAGCATTCGCTCCAACCTCAGTCTGAACATGGTTGTCACAATTAATTAGTTACTTTGTATGCAGGATGTGTTGCATGGTGCCCTCCAACCAGAGAGGACAATGCACATCCACAGAAACTTTTGTGAACTACACAATCGTACTAAATTGAGATACTCTTGTTTTGGTACAAAAAAATTGAGATACTAGTAAACTAGTATTCATTACAACCATCGAAAATGGCACAGCATTATTTCCAGCAGGGAAGCCTAAAATGAAGCTAGCCGGTGCCCAATATTGCCACCGTGTAGCAGAGCACACAATTGGAGTATGTGGTTAGGGGAAACACCTAGAGACAGCATAACAACATCCTCATATAATACGGAGTAATTCATTATCATATCTACACAAATAGAGCTTGGAAATGCAGGAACAGATCAACAGTAGAGAATGAGAGAAGGAATAATCGGGGTTTCGGCGATGTACCCTGTGGTGCGCCTTGTCCAAGTCCATGATGGCCTGGTCGATCTGCGCCTGCTGCTGCGGATCCATCCCCACGAGCGCCTCCGACACCTTGCCGTTGATCAGCCGCACCGAGTCGGCGACCGCCTTGGCGAGGAGCCTCCGCTTCTCGACGTCCCTCGTGGCGTCGACCGCGGCGCCCTCGGGGGCTCCCGGCCCTGCCGCGGACGCGCGGTGCACGGCCTTGTTGGTGTGCAGGTCGACCTCCACCGCGGGGGCGCCGCGGCTGTCCAGGATCTGCCGCGCGCACACCCGCGTGATCACGGCCGGCGCCGCCCGCCGCATGTGGGTGGAGATGAAGAGCACCGGGTCGGCGGCCTTGGCGCGGACGGCCGCGTTCACGGCCTCCTCGATCTTGCGCGGGAGCAGGTGCTTCTCTAGGTACTCCTGCACCGACATGGCTGCAGCGTGGTCTGCTCCACTGACCACGCTCCTCTCCGGGCACTCTGCGCCCGCGATTCTGCTCGGCTTGTTAGGAATCGTGACGAATTGCGCCTAGGAAGAAGACCAGACCAGCACGCTGTGGTTTTTCCTTTTTCTTTTGAGGGGTAAGGGCGTAAGACCAGACCATTGATGCCTGACGGCGGCACAATGAAGGCGCCGCGACGCGCGTCCCGTCCTCACCCGTCACGCGTTGCCCGGCATGCAGCCTCTCGCCGGCCTCGCTCGGCTATAAAAGGCGACGTCCCCGCCGGTGGACGGCGCAGTTCTCAGTTCCCCTACTTCGACACACAAAAGCTACACTCTCCCCATCTTCCCGCCTTCCCGCCGACGAACAGATGGCTGAGAGGTTTCCAGGCGACGGCGGCGCGGCGAACGGCTTCGACCGTCGCCACCTCCAAGAGCCGGAGGCGTGCCTCCTCTACGAGGCCGAATACTCGGCGCCCCCAGACATGCGGGTGCCGGGGACGTGGAGGCTGAGCGGCGGTGGCGTCCCGGTGCCACATGTGTTCGAAGGGGCGGCGCGGCGGGTCGAGATCGCCCGCATCCGCTCGTCCCTGTCGGAGGAGCAGCGGAACGAATCGCGGTACGCCGCCGACAGCCACATCATGTGGTCCATGTACTTCACGCGCCGCCGCGAGGAGCAGATTGCCTCCACCAACAACGTCATCCCCCGCGATCGTCTCAACGCCGACGGGCGACGCGAGTGGTGGGGTGTGCCTGGTCGCACCCTCAAGGCCGTCCTCGACCACATCGAGACCGGCAATGTGCCGCGCCTCGAGTACCCGCCGCGGTCATCCTTCTCTCGCCGTGGCAGCTCCTGGACGCCGCGTCGGATGAAGGCGGGGTCGTCCTCGTCGTCGGGCTCCGGCTCGCCGGCCCTTTGCCCCGTCAAGCCCGAGCCGGAGGAGACGCCGCTCGGGCGCCGCACTCGCAGCGACGCCCTCGTCATCAACGACGGTGCCCGGCCGCCCCTGCCTGGTCCGGCACCGGCGAGGCGCTCCCTCCGCCTGGTCCGGCCGAAGCCCGAGCTGGGGCTGCTCCCCGTGCCGGAGCACGTCGACATGGTGGCCCCGACGACGCGACCGCCCACAAGTGAGCGAAGGAGGACTACGTTCGCGAGCAGGTGCGCCGCCAGCGCCGGGCGTACCTGGAGCTCCAGGCCCGTCTCCGCGGCCGCGAGGAGAGCGGTGTCATCGTCCTCGACAGCGACAAGGAGGACGACGTCCAACGCCCCGCCGCGTGTCGGCGACCCCGGCCAGGGCTGCAGCAGGGACGGCGGCAGCGCAGGCGAGGCGCGCGACGACGACGACGGCGGCGACTACACCCGCTTCTACAGGCTTCTCGGCATGTAGGCGACGACGGTGGCTAGGCTTTTATTAGTTTGGTGTAGTTTGCATTTTTTTTATTTTTTATACAAATTTCAGTGAAGTATCGCCGAGTTCGTGCAAAAGTCGTCGAGTTTGCAAAAAATTGAACGGAATATCGCTGAACCCACGGCGACCTGTGGGCCGACGACTGGGAATGAAGTCGGCCCCAGGGGCCAATCTAGCACCAGTTCATTCCTAGGCCGCTCTTTTTTGGCGCCCTGGGGGGCCGAACGGCTGGAGATGCTCTAAGGCTAAGCTTTAATGTTAGGGGTTTGATGCCGCCGGGACGCCCTCGCCCCATCTCCACCCGCACATCGCCCCGCCGCTGATAATGGCCGGATCCAGCTGCCGTCACTCCCCACCGTCCATCCCTAGTGTGGATCCACGCTGCCATGCCGTCCCGAGCCCGTGGCCGTGGCGACGCATCCTCCTCCTGCGACGACGCTTCATCCTTCCGCGTCGACGCACCCCTCACCCCTGGCCTCTCGCCGTTGCCGCCGTCGCAGCCGAACTACCTCGAGTGTGGCAGCACCAGTGGGGGACGTGGGACGCAAATATCACTGACCGCAAGACCCGCGAGAGTATTTGGATTGGCTCCTCCCACTCCCGGTGAAGGAGGCGCACGAATGCCACATTATGTCGGTCTGCCTCCACGATGCCAACAACCAGCTGAACTTCTCCAACGGCCTGTCGTAGTTGGCGCCCGTCAACCCCTGGTTAGCCACCGCACAGGAGATGCAGGAAGACCGGGAGGCTAGGGAGCGCCTCGAGGCGAAGCAAGCCGGCGAAGCATACATGGCGGAGCTCCGCCACAGATACCCGGAGCACGTCGAGACGGAGCACTGTATGTAAGCAGTACGCGACTGGGGCAAGGGAGGTCATTGACCTTTGCTCCATGACTCCGACGACACGGCGCTTACCAAATCGGACTGGGAGAGCGATTAGCGAGTAGTTTTAGTGAGTTTTTATGCAATCTAGTCTAATCTTCATTCAAGTTATGTAAAATATTTCGAATCAAGTTTGGTGTAGTAGTTTGAACCAAATTTGCACCGAATTTGTATTGATTTTTTTAGGGAGTTAAGTATTGGGGATCGGTTAGAAACGACAGGGGGGCAACCCCTTTCGTTTCAAAAAAAGGTACTTGGTCGTATCGTCCTCTAATTTTTTGGGGATCGGTTGGAGATGCTCTTACTATTGGGGAACGCAGTAATTTCAAAAAATTTAATACGCACACGCAAGATCATGGTGATGCATAGCAACGAGAGGGAAGAGTGTAGTCCACGTACCCTCGTAGACCGTAAGCGAAAGCGTTATGACAACGCGGTTGATGTAGTCGTACGTCTTCACGATCCGACTGATCCTAGTACTGAAAGTACGGCACCTCCGCGATCGGCACACATTCGGCTCGATGACGTCCCACGAACTCACGATCCAGCAGAGTGTCAAGGGAGAGCTTCGTCAGCACGACGACATGATGATGGTGGTGATGAAGCTACTGGCACAGGGCTTCGCCTAAGCACTACGACAATATGACCGAGGTGGATTATGGTGGAGGGGGGCACCGCACACGGCTAAGGGATCAATGATCAACTTGTGTGTCTATGGGGTGCCCCCTGGCCATGTATATAAAGGATGGAGGAGGAGGAGACCGGCCCTCATAGGGCGCGCCCAAAGTGTGGAGTCCTACTAGGACTCCTTAGTCCTAGTAGGATTCCACCTCCTACATGGAATAGGAAAAAGGGAAGGGAGAAGGAGAAGAAAGGAAGGGTGCGCCCCCTTTCCCTAGTCCAATTCGGACCAGTCCATGGGGAAGGGGCGCGACCACCCTTGAGGCCTTTATCTCCTTTCCCGTATGGCCCATTAAGGCCCAATACGAATTCCCGTAACTCTTCGGTACTCCAAAAAAATACACGAATCACTCGGAACCTTTCCGATGTCCGAATATAGCTTTCCAATATATCAATCTTTACGTCTCGACCATTTCGAGACTCCTCGTCATGTCCCCGATCTCATCCGGGACTCCGAACAAAATTCAGTCATCAAATCACATAACTCATAATACAAATCATCACAGAATGTTAAGCATGCGGAGCCTACGGGTTCGAGAACTATGTAGATATGACCGAGACTCATCTCCGGTCAATAACCAATAGTGGAACCTGGATGCTCATATTGGTTCCTACATATTATACGAAGATCTTTATCGGTCAAACTGTTGGGAAACGTAGTAATTTCAAAAAAAAATCCTACGCACACGCAAGATCATGGTGATGCATAGCAACAAGAGGGGAGAGTGTTGTCCACGTACCCTCGTAGACTGAAAGTGGAACCGTTAGCACAACACGGTTGATGTAGTCGTACTTCTTCACAATCCGACCGATCAAGTACCGAACGCACGTCACCTCCAAGTTCAGCACACGTTCAGCCCGATGACGTCCCTCGAACTCCGATCCAGCCGAGTGTTGAGGGAGAGTTTTGTCAGCACGACGGTGTGGTGATGATGATGATGTTCTACCGACGCAGGGCTTCGCCTAAGCACCGCTACAATATTATCGAGGTGGACTATGGTGGAGGGGGGCACCACACACGGTTAAAAGATCAACTGATCAACTGTTTTGTCTCTAGGGTGCCCTCTGCCCCCGTATATAAAGGAGCAAGGGGGGGGGGGTGCGGCCGGCCAGGAGAGAGGGCGCGCCAGGAGGAGTCCTACTCCCATCGGGAGTAGGACTCCCCCCTTTCCTAGTTGGATTAGGACTTGGGAGGGAGAAAGACGAGGGAGAGAGGAAGGAAGGGGGGCGCCGCCCCCCTCTCCTTGTCCTATTCGGACTAGGGGGGAGGGGCGCGCGGCCCAGCCCTGGCCGCCTCTCCTCTTCTCCGTAAAGGCCCACTAAGGCCCATTAACCTCCCGGGGGGTTCCGGTAACCTCCCGGTACTCCGGTAAAATCCCGATTTCACCCGGAACACTTCCGATATCCAAACATAGGATTCCAATATATCAATCTTCATGTCTCGACCATTTCGAGGCTCCTCGTCATGTCCATGATCACATCCGAGACTCCGAACAACCTTCGGTACATCAAAACATATAAACTCATAATATAACTGTCATCGAAATGTTAAGCGTGCGGACCCTACGGGTTTGAGAACTATGTAGACATGACCGAGACACGTCTCCGGTAAATAACCAATAGCGGAACCTGGATGCTCATATTGGCTCCCACATATTCTACCAAGATCTTTATCGGTCAGACCGCATAACAACATATGTTGTTCCCTTTGTCATCGGTATGTTACTTGCCCGAGATTCGATCGTCGATATCTCAATACCTAGTTCAATCTCGTTACCGGCAAGTCTCTTTACTCGTTACGTAACACATCATCCCGCAACTAACTCATTAGTTGCAATGCTTGCAAGGCTTATAGTGACGTGCATTACCGAGTGGGCCCAGAGATACCTCTCCGACAATCAGAGTGACAAATCCTAATCTTGAAATACGCTAACCCAACAAGTACCTTCGGAGACACCTGTAGAGCACCTTTATATTCACCCGGTTACGTTGTGACGTTTGGTAGCACACAAAGTGTTCCTCCGGTAAACGGGAGTTGCATAATCTCATAGTCATAGGAACATGTATAAGTCATGAAGAAAGCAATAGCAACATACTAAACGATCGGGTGCTAAGCTAACGGAATGGGTCAAGTCAATCACATCATTCTCCTAATGATGTGATCCCGTTAATCAAATGACAACCCATGTCAATGGCTAGGAAACATAACCATCTTTGATCAATGAGCTAGTCAAGTAGAGGCATACTAGTGACACTCTGTTTGTCTATGTATTCACACATGTATTATGTTTCCAGTTAATACAATTCTTGCATGAATAATAAACATTTATCATGATATAAGGAAATAAATAATAACTTTATTATTGCCTCTAGGGCATATTTCCTTCAGTCTCCCACTTGCACTAGAGTCAATAATCTAGTTCACATCGCCATGTGATTTAATACCAATAGTTCACATCACCATGTGATTAACACCCATAGTTCACATCGACATGTGACCAACACCCAAAGGGTTACTAGAGTCAATAATCTAGTTCACATCGCTACGTGATTAACACCCAAAGAGTACTAAGGTGTGATTATGGTTTGCTTGTGAGAGAAGTTTAGCCAACAGGTCTACCACATTCAGATCCGTAAGTATTTTGCAAATTTCTATGTCAACAATGCTCTGCACGGAGCTACTCTAGCTAATTTCTATCACTTTCAATATGTATCCAGATTGAGATTTAGAGTCATCTGGATCAGTGTCAAAATTTGCATCGACGATAGTGGTAAATCGGTAAGAGACATCATAGATCACACCATATCTAATAAAGTACGGTTACGACGTTCGGACACACCATTACACTGTGGTGTTCCAGGTGGTGTGAGTAGTGAAACTATTTCACATTGTTTTAACTAAAGGCCAAACTCGTAACTCAAATATTTTACTTCTGCGATCATATCGTAGAAACTTTTATTTTTGTTACGATGATTCTCCACTTCACTCTGAAATTCTTTGAACTTTTCATGTTTCAGACTCGTGTTTCATCAACTAGATATACTCATATATGCTCAAATCATCTGTGAAGATCAGAAAATAATGATACCTGCCGCGAGCCTCAATATTCATCGGACCACATACATCAGTATGTATGATTTCCAACAAATCTGTTGCTCGCTCCATTGTTCCGGAGAACGGAGTCTTAGTCATCTTGCCCATGAGGTATGGTTCGCAAGCATCAACTGATTCATAATCAAGTGATTCCAAAAGCCCATCAGCATGGATTTTCTTTATGCGCTTTACACCAATATGACCTAAACGGCAGTGCCACAAATAAGTTGCACTATAATTATTAACTTTGCATCTTTTGGCTTCAATATTATGAAAATGTGTATCACCATGATCGAGATCCAACAAACCATTTTCATTGGGTGTATGACCATAGAAGGTTTTATTCATGTAAATAGAACAACAACTATTCTCTAACTTACATGAATAACCGTATTGCAATAAACATGATCCAATCATATTCATGCTCAACGCAAACACTAAATAACATTTATTTTAGGTTTAACACTAATCCCGAAAGTATAGGGAGTGTGCGATGATGATCATATCAATCTTGGAACCATTTCCAATACACATCGTCACTTCACCCTTAACTAGTCTCTGTTCATTCTGCAACTCCCGTTTCGAGTTACTATTCTTAACAACTGAACTAGTATCAAATACTGAGGGGTTGCTATAAAAACTAGTAAAGTACACATCAATAACATGTATATCAAATATACCTATGTTCACTTTGCCATCCTTCTTATCCGTCAATTACTTGGGGTAGTTCCGCTTCCAGTGACCAGTCCCTCTGCAGTAGAAGCACTCAGTTTCAGGCTTAGGTCTAGACTTGGTTTTTTTTTCACTTGAGCAGCAACTTGCTTGCCGTTCTTCTTGAAGTTCCCCTTTCTTCCCTTTGTCCCTTTACTTGAAACTAGTGGTTTTGTTTACCATCAACACCTGATGCTTTTCTTGATTTCTACCTTCGTCGATTTCAGCATCACGAAGAGCTTAGGAATCGTTTCCGTTATCCCTTGCATATTATAGTTCATCACGAAGTTCTACTAACTTGGTGATGGTGACTAGAGAATTATGTCAATCACTATTTTATCTGGAAGATTAACTCCCACTTGATTCAAGCGATTGTAGTACCCAGACAATCTGAGCACATGCTCACTGCTTGAGCTATTCTCCTTCATCTTTTAGCTATAGAACTTGTTGGAGACTTCATATCTCTCAACTCGGGTATTTACTTGAAATATTAACTTCAACTCCTGGAACATCTCATATGGTCCATGACGTTCAAAATGTCTTTGAAGTCCCGATTCTAAGCCGTTTAAGCATGGTGCACTAAACTATCAAGTAGTCATCATATTGAGCTAGCCAAATGTTCATAACATCTGCATCTGCTCCTGCAATAGTTTTCTCACCTAGCGGTGCATCAAGGACATAATTCTTCTGTGCAGCAATGAGGATAAACCTCAGATCACGGATCCAATCCGCATCATTGTTACTAACATCTTTCAACTTAGTTTTCTCTAGGAACATATCAAAAATAAAACAGGGGAGCTAAACGCGAGCTATTGATCTACAACATAGATATGCTAATACTACCAGGACTAAGTTCATGATAAATTTAAGTTCAATTAATCATATTACTTAAGAAGTCCCACTTAGATAGACATCCCTCTAATCCTCTAAGTGATCACGTGATCCATATCAACTAAACCATGTCCGATCATCACGTGAGATGGAGTAGTTTCAATGGTGAACATCACTATGTTGATCATATCTACTATATGATTCACGCTCGACCTTTCGGTCTCAGTGTTCCGAGGCCATATCTGTTATATGCTTGGCTCGTCAAGTCTAACCTGAGTATTCCGCGTGTGCAACTGTTTTTGCACCCGTTGTATTTGAACGTAGAGCCTATCACACCCGATCATCACATGGTGTCTCAGCACGAAGAACTTTCGCAACGGTGCATACTCAGGGAGAACACTTGTACCTTGATAATTAGTGAGAGATCATCTTATAAAGCTACTGTCGAACTAAGCAAAATAAGATGTATAAAAGATAAACATCACATGCAATCAAAATATGTGACATGATATGGCCATCATCATATTGTGCCTTTGATCTCCATCTCCAAAGCATCGTCATGATTTCCATTGTCACCGGCATGACACCATGATCTCCATCATCTTGATCTATATCAATGTGTCGTCACATGGTCGTCTCGCCAACTATTGCTCTTGCAACTATTGCTATCGCATAACGATAATGTAAAGCAATTATTTGGCGCTTGCATCTTATGCAATAAAGAGACAACCATAAGGCTTCTGCCAGTTGCCGATAACTTCAACAAAACATGATCATCTTATACAACAACTTATATCTCATCACGTCTTGACCATATCACATCACAACATGCCCTGCAAAAACAAGTTAGACGTCCTCTACTTTGTTGTTGCAAGTTTTACGTGGCTGCTATGGGCTGAGCAAGAACCGTTCTTACCTACGCATCAAAACCACAACGATAGTTTGTCAAGTTAGTGCTGTTTTAACCTTCTCAAGGACCGGGCGTAGCCACACTCAGTTCAACTAAAGTTGGAGAAACTGACACCCGCTAGTCACCTGTGTGCATAGCACAGCGGTAAAACCAGTCTCGCGTAAGCGTACACGTAATGTCGGTCCGGGCCATTTCATCCAACAATACCGCTGAACCAAACTGTGACATGCTGGTAAGCAGTATGACTTATATCGCCCACAACTAACTTGTGTTCTACTCGTGCATATGACATCTACGCATAAAACCTGACTCGGATGCCACTGTTGGGAAACATAGTAATTTCAAAAAATTTCCTACGCACACGCAAGATCATGGTGATGCATAGCAACGAGAGGGGAGAGTGTTGTCCACATACCCTCGTAGACCGAAAGCGGAAGCGTTAGCACAACGCAGTTGATGTAGTCGTACGTCTTCACGATTCGACCGATCAAGTACCGAACGCACGGCACCTCTGAGTTCAGCACACATTCAGCCCGATGACGTCCCTCGAACTCCGATCCAGCCGAGTGTTGAGGGAGAGTTTTGTCAGCATGATGGCGTGGTGACGATGATGATGTTCTACCGACGCAGGGCTTCGCCTAAGCACCGCTAAAGTATTATCGAGGTGGACTATGGTGGAGGGGGGCACCACACACGGCTAAAAGATCAACTGATCAACTGTTTTGTCTCTAGGGTGCCCTCTGCCCCCGTATATAAAGGAGCAAGGGGGGGGGGGTGCGGCCGGCCAGGAGAGAGGGCGCGCCAGGAGGAGTCCTACTCCCACCGGGAGTAGGACTCCCCCCTTTCCTAGTTGGATTAGGACTTGGGAGGGAGAAAGACGAGGGAGAGAGGAAGGAAGGGGGGCGCCGCCCCCCTCTCCTTGTCCTATTCGGACTAGGGGGGAGGGGCGCGTGGCCCAGCCCTGGCCGCCTCTCCTCTTCTCCGTAAAGGCCCACTAAGGCCCATTAACCTCCCGGGGGGTTCCGGTAACCTCCCGGTACTCCGGTAAAATCCCGATTTCACCCGGAACACTTCCGATATCCAAACATAGGATTCCAATATATCAATCTTCATGTCTCGACCATTTCGAGGCTCCTCGTCATGTCCGTGATCACATCCGGGACTCCGAACAACCTTCGGTACATCAAAACATATAAACTCATAATATAACTGTCATCGAAATGTTAAGCGTGCGGACCCTACGGGTTCGAGAACTATGTAGACATGACCGAGACATGTCTCCGGTCAATAACCAATAGCGGAACCTGGATGCTCATATTGGCTCCCACATATTCTACGAAGATCTTTATCGGTCAGACCGCATAACAACATACGTTGTTCCCTTTGTCATCGGTATGTTACTTGCCCGAGATTCGATCGTCGATATCTCAATACCTAGTTCAATCTCGTTACCGGCAAGTCTCTTTACTAGTTACGTAACACATCATCCCGCAACTAACTCATTAGTTGCAATGCTTGCAAGGCTTATAGTGATGTGCATTACCGAGTGGGCCCAGAGATACCTCTCCGACAATCGGAGTGACAAATCCTAATCTTGGAATATGCCAACCCAACAAGTACCTTCGGAGACACCTGTAGAGCACCTTTATAATCACCCAGTTACGTTGTGACGTTTGGTAGGACACAAAGTGTTCCTCCGGTAAACGTGAGTTGCATAATCTCATAGTCATAGGAACATGTATAAGTCATGAAGAAAGCAATAGCAACATACTAAACGATCGGGTGCTAAGCTAACGGAATGGGTCATGTCAATCACATCATTCTCCTAATGATGTGATCCCGTTAATCAAATGACAACCCATGTCAATGGCTAGGAAACATAACCATCTTTGATCAACGAGCTAGTCAAGTAGAGGCATACTAGTGACACTCTGTTTGTCTATGTATTCACACATGTATTATGTTTCCGGTTAATACAATTCTAGCATGAATAATAAATATTTATCATGATATAAGTAAATAAATAATAACTTTATTATTGCCTCTAGGGCATATTTCCTTCGCAAACTGCATAACAACATACGTTGTTCCCTTTGTCATCGGTATGTTACTTGCCCGAGATTCGATCGTCGGTATCTCAATACCTAGTTCAATATCGTTACTGGCAAGTCTCTTTACTTGTTCCGTAATGCTTCATCCCACAACTAAATCATTAGTCACATTGCTTGCAAGGCTTATAGTGATGTGGACTATCGAGAGGGCCTAGAGATACCTCTCCGACAATCAGAGTGACAAATCCTAATCTCGGTCTATGACAACTCAACAAGTACCATCAGAGACACCTGTAGAGCACCTTGATAATCACCCAGTTACGTTATGACATTTGGTAGCACACAAAGTGTTCCTCCGTATCCGTGAGTTGCATAATCTCATAGTCATAGGAACATGTATAAGTCATGAAGAAAGCAATAGCAATATACTAAACGATCAAGTGCTAAGCTAACGGAATGGGTCAAGTCAATCACATCATTCTCTAGTGATGTGATCCCGTTAATCAAATGACAACTCATGTCTATGGCTAGGAAACTTAACCATCTTTGATTCAACGAGCTAGTCAAGTAGAGGCATACTAGTGACACTCTGTTTGTTTATGTATCCACACATGTACTAAGTTTCTGGTTAATACAATTCTAGCATGAATAATAAACATTTATCATGAAATAAGGAAATAAATAATAAATTTATTATTGCCTCTAGGGCATATTTCCTTCAGTCTCCCACTTGCACTAGAGTGAATAATCTAGTTCACGTCGTCATGTGATTTAACACCAATAGTTCACATCTTTATGTGATTAGTTCACATCTCCATGTGACTAACACCCAAAGGGTTTACTAGAGTCCATAATCTAGTTCACATCGCTAGGTGATTAACACCCAAAGAGTGATCATTTTTTCTTATGAGAGAAATTTAGTCAACGGGTTTGCCACATTCAGAGCCGTATGTATTTTGCATCTATGTCTACAATGCTTTGCACGGAGCTACTCACTACAAACAAATACACTTCCGTGATGATACGTGTTTGTCATAGTAGGTCATGTTTTCTGTCATGCATGTACATCCATGACAAATTTATGACAGAATCAAGATAGTCATACCTGTGCTGTCGTAGAAGTGTTCCATGACATTACCAAAATTATCATCGCGGAAGTGTCCACTTCCATGACGATAAACCGCGCGTCACAGAAGTGCTTTCGTCAAGGGTGACCGACACGTGGCATCCACCGTAATGGAACACCGTTAAGCTATCGGGTCCGGTTTTGGATCCGATAACCCGTTAACAGCCCCGACCAATGGGGATTTTCCACGTGTAAAATCATCATTGGCTGGAGGAAACACGTGTTGGCTCACCGTTGGGACAGATGTCATCCACTCATTGGACCCAAAGCTCCTATGATACGTAAACACGTGGCACGGCCCAACAAAGGTCCATTCCTGTGAAAAAGCCTGCCCGTTTGACTTGGTTAAAAGGTGGCGGGCCGGCCCACGACAAGCCTGTTAACGGCTTGTTCACCTATAGCCCATTTATAGCCCGCTAACTCAGGGCCCGTTTACGGCCTATCCGAATTAGGCCCAGTAGCATCATCTGGGCCGTCCAATATAATTCTAGCCCGTTTTAACTTCCGGCCCATGTATGGCCCATGACATCTTTCGGCCCATATGAGGTCCTTATTACTCTCGGCCATTAACGGCCCGTGGTAAAACTGGCCCGTAATGAACAGTGTATCACTTTATACCCATTAACGGCATGTGGTGAAACTGGCCCGTAATGAACAGTGTATCACTTTATGCCCATTAACGGCCCATTATTCCATTGGGCCGTTTCCAGGCCATGTTATCTTTTGGCCTTCTCTGGGCCCATTTATTCTTGGGCTCATTTCCACATTCGTTTACTTACGGCCCGTTACTGTCATTTTCTGCTTGTGGGCCAAATTCAGCCAGTGGTTACAGTCGGCCCGCTTGTGGGCCAAATTCAGCCAGTGGTTACAGTCGGCCCGTTTGTGGCCCGTTAATACATTGGGCCGTTTTCATAGCATCATCAAAATACGGCCGATTAACGACGGCCCGTTATGGTCGGCCCATGAACGATTTCAACTCTAGCCCATTTACGGCCATAATGTGGTCTGTTATTGGCCCATGTTTGGCCAACCGATCATACGGCCCATAGAAGGCCCATTGATGATATGTCCCATAGAAGGCCCATTGTGTCTACGACCCATATAAGGCCCATTGTTTCTACGCCATGTAGAAGGCCCATTGTTTCTACGGCCCTTAGAAGGCCCATTGTTTCTACGGCTCATAGGAGGCCCATGTTAACTACAGCCGGTGGGCATCAAAGTTCGCCACCAGTGCAAATGTAGGGAACACCTTACACTATACAAAAATGGCTTGCTGTTTTCTTCAGCCGGTGGCTGCATGTTAAGAACAAATTTTGTATCGCACCAAAACAAATTACAACTATAAAACAAAAGGAAGGTTGGCATAAAAGTTAACAGTCTAGTAGATAAATGCACCACCAGAAGTTCAGAAGCTCAGTTCATTTGACCTGACTGTTACATTTTCATGTTGTATTGTCCGATGGAGCACCATAACCTTCGCCTTCAGTTCTCCTAGGCTCCTGAACAACATAGCAAATGTCTGATAGTCTGGTTTCAAAACCATGCATATCTTGACAACATCAAACAATGTCTCTCCTTGTTTCACAAAGGGTCTCTGTTAGGGAATGGACTTGTGTCTGGAGCGCATATACAACATTGTTTTGACCTTGCATATCTTGATCATGAGGTAGTTTGGATGAGATTGCCTTAACAACCAAGCTAGTATTACGTAGGAACGTGCTTTTGGCACTGTTAGTGGACAAGTATTGACCCACTGCAGCAAGAGCTGACATTGCGGTTATAGTTGCCTCTGAAGGTGGCGGTTCCACAATTTTTTTCCGTAGCTCGCTGAAAAGTTGTGGTTTTACATTAGTAGTACCAGAACAGAAGATATTAAGGAGGAAGCAAAACCAAACAAAATAGCTTTGGTCTATATACAGAACTTATTCTGGTGAACCCATGTAAAATAATAGTTGTATTTTATTGCAAAGTACATAATAAAACCAGGTTCCAAACACATGACCATGTACCATCGCAAATGTATTGTCTATTTCTTCACATTGTATTGAGGGCTAAGGATAAAGAGACGAAGTTTATAATATAGTAAGCATAGTATGACATCATTCATATCACAAAACAACTGAGAACAGACAAACAAGCAATTGTAACGTTGTGTGGGAAAGTCCAGCATGGAACTAGATTACATGTCAAGATCAAAGGAATATCACTCCTCTCTTTTAAACCTCGTAAGGTGCAATGATACGCTAGGACAATTGTGTATAAAATTGAAAAGAGTAATAGACATTGGCTGCAAACCATGCAGTTCAAGGCACAAGTTAGAGTAAGTAGTAGTTAAAAGGCATGAGGATTAAGGACTTACAACAGCGGCTTTGACTGGTGTAGTCATGCCCTTCTTCTTGCTGGTGTGACAGTCCTTAAAGATTCCCATAGCATTTGGTTCAGGTACTTTTTGGTACTTGCGGGCTTTCCTCTGCATTTGGAACAAGTCAATATAGATCTGATAATATGGTACAACGAAAAGAGTGAAACAACAACTAATTACAAGAGCCTCGCAGTGTGCAATATAGCTACGAGATCTTGTCGTCTGTTGGAATTTCACTTTCGTACGGTTGGCCTTGTTCTTTGAATAGTTCACCTACAAGAAGATAGATTTGTGTGGCACATGCGTAAATAGGACTACAACATGCGATCTGATCACATATATATAATGTACCTGATACTTCGGATCAGACCAATGTTTAACGAGGCCTCTCCAGTCTTCATCAGATATATTTTCCACTGGAGATGTTTGGGCAAATTCACTGTTAGCCTTGCCTTCAAAGTGAGTTTTTCTCAAGTTATACCGATACTGTCGCAGAGCAGACTTGAAAACATGGGTGCAAGCTTGTCTGGTTGCATCATCTTGGCTATACAACTTGAACCTCATCTGTTGAAAATTATGGGAGTCTCATTATCAACAACCTAGAAAGTATTGGACAGAGCAAGACGATATTACTAGTTTCCATACATAACCATACTTACAGATAAATGGTCGAGGAAGGTGTTGAAATGGGTTTCGTCTTTGTCATTCTTGTACTGAATCCATGTTGGGAGGATACGCACATGACACCTAACAGCAATCGCTGCCTCTAATACTAACTTGGCTGACTCTGTAGCATCACGTGGCCTTTTTAAACCTGCCTCAAAATGGATCTCCATTCTTCCTCCTCTAGATTTAGTTAACCTATCGAGCATTATCCCTGATGTTTGTTTCCTCTTGCGCCTAGGTGCTAGTCCAACAACAAACATAGGAAGTGTTAGTGTACATCAAACTGTGGGACTACATATAAAGAAACATGCAACTGTAACTTGACTCCAACAACTACCTTCTTGCTGTTGAAGCTCACAAAGTTCATCTGATCTTGCCAACTCATCTTGTGTCAAGAGTGCTTCGGAAGTAGTGTCAGGTGGCAAGGGAGCTTGGGAACGTGCTGCTAGCTGAGTTGACCAATGAGTAAATCGTGCAGCTGATGGTACCGTGGAAGGTGTTGCAACAACTAGGGTTGTCTCTGCTTGTTTGGTGGCAGCTATTTGTTTCTGTTTGGCTTGTTCTGCAGCTCGTGTAGCACGGGATACCATGTCGGTACAATTTTCCGCTGGACTTTGACCTTTTATTGCACCATCAGTACCAACAGAATCTGCAGGATTGTTCCGCTTCCCTTTCCCTGTCGTTCTGTCTTGCTTCCTCTTTCTCTGTGCCATGTTAAGTCAAGCCGACAAGAAAAATGAATAACAATTTAGTTCTTCAGAACAAATGTACTTTGATGTAAGAACATGGTGTGATAGACAGATATTGTATGTTCTAGAAACAGGAACACGTGTCTTAGTCACAAGTATAATGTGTAAAGTAAGCAAATGAAATTCGACAAAATTAGAAGCAATACAAGCTAGACATCGTACATAACATGCAACCACATATAACAGTGCCAAGTTAGAGGGAGCACCTGTGATGGTGCACTAGGGGAGACGTGCTCATCACCAACACAACTACGTTGAGTGTCTATGCATGTGTTGTCTTGGAAATCATCTTGGGGGGGGGGGATGGAGGAGTAGAATCTGTAGAGGCCCTCCATTTGGAAGGAGCACCTTCATCCGCTGCCTTGCTAACTTCCTTCCGCTTTATTGATTTTTAATTGTCAAGTAAAACCGACAAGAAAAAGCAATAAAATTCACTCTTCAGAACTCATTCGTGCATGATACTGACAATCACTACTTTGATGTAAGGCAAACACATGATTCCAGGATGGAATAATATGAAAAACAGGACGGCATGGCATATTCACAACTGTTTGTGTAAACTAAGCAGAAACCATTTCACCAAATAAGAAGCAATGCAAGTTAGACACCACGTGAAAGATGCAACCAATATGACTCTGCCAAGTTAAAAGTATCCCATCATAAATGGCATTTCAACAAATTAGAAGCAGCGCATGCTATAAATCATATGAAAGATGCAACTAATATCACACTGCATATACTGAAGGTGTCTCGTCATATTGATTTATGCGGGATACAAAAAAACAATAGTTTTATGTGAGGACATGCTTAATAGACAGATGTACTATGTACTAAATACAGGAAGGCATGTCACATTAACATGTATAATGTATAAGCTAAGCATAATAGCACATGCAGTTTAACCAGATTGGAAGAATTACAATCTAGACACCATATGCAACATGCAACCACATATCATGCTGCCAAGTTAGAGCAAGCACCTACAATGCTAGTGTAGGGGAAATGCGGTAATCAACTACAGAGCTACGTTCACTATCTTCATCTAGCCTTGCTGTTTCTTGAGAATCTTGTCGGGAGGCTGACGCTGCATTCTTTAAATGAGGAGTAATCCACTTGCTTGATTGCCTCATCATAAGTGATTGATGAGGGATACACACGAACATTAGTTTGATGTAAGAACATGGTTAATACACAGATGTACTAGTATGTACCAAAAACAGAAAGGCATGTCATATTCAAAGGTATAATGTGTAAGCTAAGCAGATGCAATTTAACCAAATTGGAAGCAATACAAGCTAGACATCTGGCTGGAGTGGTGAGCATGATCATCTAGGACCTGAGAGCCTGGTGGGAGGTGGGCTGCTTCGCCATCATCGCGGCTTTTTAGTTGGCTTCCAGGTGATGCCTCTCTTTGCTGGGCTTGTCACTGGCTCGGCCAGTGCCCTGACTAGCTATTTGTCTTTTGGTGCTCACGGGATGGTGGTTCATGTAAAAAATATCTTTCCTTATCTTAATAAAGACCGACTTCGGCCTTTCGAATACAAGCTAGACACCATATGGAACATGCAACCACATATGACACTGCGAAGTTAAAGCAAGCACCTGGGATGGTGGTTCATTGCGAGCGAGGTCATCAAATCTAGAGCTACGTTTACCGTATCCATCTGCTGACACTGCACCTATTATAAGGCTGAAACGTGTCTGGCCTATTCACATACAACGCTGGAACGACTTCTCTCTTTTCTTTTTTGCTTCTCTCATAGCAGCAGAGTCTGAAATAGCCTTGCATAAGAACACAATAGTGAGAGTATGGGTGAAGTGTGTGCAGAACTAGTGCACTGTAAAAGTAGCAGATAGCAGGTGGCTGAAAAATAAATGACAGGATACATATGATAGCTCTACAACATTGCAGGGCAAACAAAATTAGATTCTACTCTGTATGATTTTGTAATATATGAGCACAGGAAATGCAGGTACTCCTCCAGCACACCACCACATGTGGTCATATCAAGATAACAATCGACTGAAAATAAATAGGTCAGTCGATTTTTTTAATGAACTGTCCGATCTATAAGGAACGGGCAGATGGCCTTCGTCTACCTCCCACCAGTCACTGTTGACGATCTTTCTCGAACCGCCAGTGACCACCGGCCCAGACCCCTGCCTCCGCCGCCCCGCCCTCCCCTCGACCTCACACCACCGCCGTGCTTGGCAGCACCCCCAGGCCATTCCTTTAATCCCGGATGACCTCCAAATCGGGCCCAATAGCTCTAGGCCCCACACGCCCCTAAGATAAACACCGAGGCGCTGCTTCCCCGGTGTAATAGGCGTACTAGCGCCTGTTACGCCGAGGAATGCTTCCGTTAATTGGGAATCAACTGACCAGGAATTGAAATTCAGGGGGGCGACGGACCTCTAGCTAAGGTGAAATAGTATATGAGGAGAAACCTTGTGCATCGCAAGTTACTAGGAACATCTAGTATCAAGAAGAAGCGGTCAACTAGTGTCTTCTGTGGGATGAATACCGTGCAAGCAGACACGTAAGATTTGCACGAATAAGGGAAGAGGAGTACCATTTTTGGTTGCCGGTGTGGTCGCCTCCCCATGTCGCGCCGATCTTCTTCTTTTTTCCAGGGAAACCGATGTTCTGGAGAAGGGTGCAGGCTTGGACGAACCCATGGCCAAATTGTTGACTGTGTTGCCGTGGCCGTATGTCGGCGGAGGGGAAGCAGATCCGAGGCGGCGAAGGACGGCGTAGCAGGAACAACTCCGGTGCGGTGGAGGGTGGCGAAGTTGGAGTGGCAGCAGTGAGGCGCAGGACAGCGTGGTTGAACTGGCTCAGGTATGGACGGCTCGGCCTCGACTTCAACTACTAGCCGTGGAGGGCGTTGCGGTTGAGGTTGCGGTGGACGACGACGTCGGGGTATCGGCTCTGTCATGATGGAGGAGGGCGGCGGTTGATGGGTAGAATGGGGTGGCGGACGGAGGACGCCGGGGTTTCGCCGCTGGTGGAGAGGTAGCTTTTGCACCCACGGAGTACGAATGGGGAATCGGACGGGTGGGCGGGGGGAGGGGAAGAACCATGTTTCGGTCTGGGACGCGCTTGTTTTTGGCTTTTTTGAACAGAAGATGGGACGCACTTTTTTGAAATTTGGGGAAAGTACAAACTTTGCCCCCTCTTAAATTTCGGACCTACTGCGGGTCGGGGGTAGGATGGTAATCCTGGGTGTCCCAAATAGTGGGCGGGAGCAATTTCGGCCGCACGCATGTGTGCTTAGGCGGCCATTGTGTATGAATGTTTTTCGGAGGCGGTTGCGTGGTGTCTAGATGAAGCTACAAACCTACCCCGGTTTAGACCTTTGGACATCGGGCCAGTAGGTTTCACGGGTCGGAGTTATTAGAAAAGTAATTTCCTTGTACTACCAAACATTGGTCTCACGCGGTTTCGGGCGAGTAGAGGCTCTTTTGGCGCTTCGTTCGAAATTTTGAAACACAAGCATTCACGTTTAGAGTACTCTTGAACTTTGAGGATTGACCTAAATAGACAACGTTAAATTTGACCTTGTATGTTTGAAAACCTCATTAAATTATCCGCTTCTTTTTGAAATTTTGACACTTGAAAATCCTATAACTATGATTATTTTGGAATGGAGGAGATAAATTAGAATCTATTTTTTACACGACTACATATGCTATTATGTACAAAATCAGAGCAAAGATTGGTGCCCCCATAATTTAGGTATGATTTACAAATGCCATGATATCAAATTCAAATAATTGAATGGACTTCATGTTGCATTCGATTTTTTAAACCATCTTAAGTTGAATTCAAATGTATGCTAGTTCATAGGTAGCTATTTATAATGTTCATTGTGTAACTTTCGTATGTATAATGTGCTTTACACACACAACATGAACTATACTCACGTTTATATTCGATTGCTAAAGCGATGCATTGTCTGGAGTTCAAAATACTAACTATGTGGATCAATTGTGTCGAATAATAACATAGACATGCTCAAATTCAATAGAATCTAGATGTCTGATGGATCAATGACCATTCCTTACGCGAATTGCAAATATCATGATCCATCCTAATATTTGGATACAATTTATATCTTTAATCAATGTGTACAACAGTCTTGTACGTCTAGTTTCACTCTCCATCGGTGGTCTCTCACACATGCTCACACACTCTCTCCCGAGGTTTCTTTCTCGCACACATGCTCTCGATATAACCTTCCCTCCCTCTCGTAACCATTTATGACTGTTTTCACTAACCTTTATCACAAGCACTCTTCCTCTCGCAAGCATACACACGCACAATCCCCATCAACCCTTTCTATATACATAGACCTGCCTACGTGTCTCTTGTACGCACATTATCTTTAGGCCTGTCTCTCATGCATTGTCTCACACCTTTCTTCCTAATCGACGAGTATGATTCTAGCAGAGCATTCTGTAGGATGCCCCTTAAAGTTAGGTTGGATGAATAGTAATATCAGAGATAAAGGGGTTACCTTAGTCCTAGAACCTAGGGTTACAAATCCTAGCCGGCTTTGTCAGTGGACATAGAGTCCTTCACAATTATGCTATCTTTGTCTTGTACGACTAGTCATCCATGGGTCTCCCTAAATGCGTCACGGGCCGACCAATGTGGCGCAGGATGGAACCGAACGAAGGGCCTCACCTCGACCCACCGGACCTCACGCGGTGACACACCCTCTGCCCCCATGTCTCGTTATCTTCTCACACCCACACATACCAACAGAGACACCACACACACAAAAAATTCTGCTGATGCCTCTATCCACTCCCCCTTGCATATACACACCCAAGGGAATCTCTCGTCGTGACGTCATATTTGTCTCTCTCTAGACCACTCTCATTTCTCGTGCTATCTCTCCCATGTCCCCCCTGTCGGCCCCTCTATCCATGCCTCTCTCGAATACGTAATACACACACATAACACTCTAGGTCCTGCCAAATGCATCAACTACACATTCACACATGTTACATCACGTACCCATTGATCTAAAAAGCCCTCTCTTCACATTTATTTCGCATACAACATTCCTTTTGAATAAAGTGTGGTAAAAAAAATATTTTATAATTTCTACATATATACAACATTACAAAGTTATATGGAGGAGTATGAACACTTGCATTGCATGGTGCCCACAATGATATTTATTCCGCACTGTGAATTTGTATATTTTTATACTATATATAAAGTTAGTCATAATAAAGAGAAACGAAGAGCATCTCTCTCTCCATCGCATACCCCCCCTCTATGCCCCTTTCACGTACGCATACAAACTATCTCCAGGTCCTCTAAAAGTAAGCCCCCAGCACATTCACGCATGTTTCATCTTTCTCTCGCAATATATACAGTGACGATCATTGTATTTGAAGCGAAAGCATGATACGTACATTGGACTTCAGAATCCACTCATTACGGTCACCATTTATGTTTTGTGGTTATTATACAGTCACGGGCTCACTGTACAACTTTGTATTTGCTCAAGACACGACTAGTTGACCAGTTAAACGCTTGTAAGTGCATCTAGTGCCACCCCTAGTTGGTTTTGGAGTATTGACGACAAACCTAGTTGAGGGACTAATGTGTTTGTGAGAATTGCAGGATAACACAGGTAGAAGTCCCTCATTGATTCGGTTTTCCTACCAGAGATGACCCCTAAAAATGTATGAAGACATTGAAGTCAAAGGTGGTATATGAAGATATTCACATTGAAGACTATGACAAGAGAAGACACCACATGAAGCCTATGGAGCTCGAAGACTTAGATCTTTCGTAGTTCTTTTTCTTTTGTGTTGAGTCATAGGAACCACCGTACTTTTAAGTGGGGTCCAAGAGAACCAGTCAGACTAACTGAAGTGATGCCTAACCAAAAACCTATGTCTTCGAGTGAAGACTATGAGAGCGAATCTTGTCCAGAGTCGGACAAGTCAGCTTTGCTTGTAGCCCAAGTAAAGTTGCCGTGTGAGTTTGAAATCTGACCATTGGAACACGTGTCAGTTCCTTAGTGACACAGGGTCATTTCGGACAAATCAGGTCGGGTTGCCAAGTGGCTATAAATAGCCCACCCCCCACAACCATAAACGGTTGGCTGCTCAGATTGAGAGTACGGCTTTTGTCGTTTGAGAGCAACCCACCTCGAAGCCTTTGAGAGAGAATTCCTTGCGAGGATAAAGCCCTAACCACCGAGAGCCAGAGATAATTGGGCATCACTTAAGTCTTCTTGTCTATGTGATCTGAAGACTTATTACACTTGAGGACTGTGCATCCTCCAGCCGGTTAGGCATCGCATTATGAGCATCCAAGAGACATTGTGGATTGCCGATGAACGAAGTCTGTGAAGGTTTGGGAGTCTACCTTGAAGACTTACCAGAGTGATTGGGCGAGGTCTGTGTGACCTTAGCTCAAGGGGAATACGGTGAGGACTGGGTGTCCTGAGCGGCGTGTTCAGGACTGGGTGTTCGGGACTGTGTGTCCTAAGGTTTAAATACCTAGCCGCCCCAACCAGACGTACAGTTGTCACAGCAACTGGAACTGGTCCAACAAATCATTGTCTTCAACGAGTCACTGGTTTCATCTTCCCTTCCCTTTACTTACGGTTGCTCCTTGTGAAGTCATTGTATGTTTGCACTATCTTTTGTCTTCACTGAGTGACTGCATGGTCTGTATGGCTTCATAATATCTTCCTACCTGATCCTTACTACATTGCTGCTATTAAGTCATTGTGCTTTCACTTCATTGAACACTTGACTATGGCTTGCCTAGTGTAGTCTACCTTCCGCTGCATGGTAATAGGTTTATTTCTATCGTTTGTCTTCATAACTTCCACGTTTTGAAGACTTTCATAAAAATCGCCTATTCACCCTCCTCTAGTCGATATAACGCACTTTCAATTGGTATCAGAGCAAGGTGCTCCCTTGTTCTGTGTGATTCGGTTTAACCACCTGGAGTTTTAGCTATGTCAACTACAGGGATAATTAAAGTCTCCGCTGCGTGCCCCGTCTTTGATGGAACTGAATATCCCTACTGGAAGAATGAGATGCGCATGCATCTTGAAGCCATTGATGTCGACCTATGGTATGTCGTCAAAAAAGGCGTTCCCAAGGCTGGAGAAGGTGTCACTGCTGCTGACGTCAAGAAATTTGTTCAACTGGACTCTACTACCAAGAATATCATCTGTGGTCACCTGACCAAAGGACAGTATGGCCGTGTGAGTGCTTTGAAGACATCTAAGCTGGTCTGGGACTGGCTCTCCAAGGTCAATGAAGGCATCTCAACCCAGAGAGATCAGAGAATCAGTGTCCTTCGCAACCTCTTCAACCGCTTCAATCAAAATGACAATGAGAATGTCCAGCACACTTTTGACCGACTCACTGACATCACAAATGAGCTTCAAGCCCTCGGTGCTACTGAGATCACCAAACATGAAGTCGTCAAGACACTACTGAGATCACTTGATAGTTCGTTTGACATCCTAGCCCTGATGATTCAAGAACGTCCTGATTTCAAGACACTCGATCCATATGACATACTTGAGAGGCTCAGCACACATGAGTTTCAACTTTCTGAAAAAAGAGATATCTACGGTCCAAACTATGGGCGAACTCGTGCCTTGAAGGCAAAAGCTGTCTCCTCATCTGAAGAAGAATCTGACAGCAGTTCTGATGATCCTGAAGACATTGGAAGAGAACTTGCTATGCTTGTGAAGAAGTTCCAAAAATTCACCAAGAAGAAAGGCTTCAGAAAGTCTTCCCGATCAAGCTCAAGGAATGATGAAGCTTCTGCTCACGACTACAAGAAGAAAACATGTCACAAGTGCAAGAAACCTGGCCACTTCATCTCTGAGTGTCCACAGTGGGACAATGAGAACAAAAAGAAGAAGAAGAGCAAGGAATATGACTCTGACGACAAGAAGAAGAAGAAGAAATACTCAAAGTCTTCGTCCAAGTCTTCCTCAAAGTCTTCATCACACAAGAAGAGCTCATCTGGCAAGGCACGTGCGTTTGTTGGCAAGGAAATGGACTCAGAGGAGGAGTCCGCTTCTGAGGAGGCGGAGGTGGAGTCTGAGGAGGAGTCCGATTTAGGCGTCGCAAGTCTGGCTACAGCATACGTTGCCAAGTCCATCTTCAATATTGAAGACAATGACCTCGTCACCGACACCGATGCAAATGACAAGGACTACTCCGCTTCTACCTACTGCTTCATGGCTCGCGGTGCCAAGGTAAACACACGCACTACTCACTATCAAACATCTAGTGACGATGACTCTGATTGTGATTCAAAACCCAGCTACAAAACACTTGCTAAAATTGCAACTGAAAAGCAGAAAGCTATGGAACATATTCAAAAACACTTAGATAGAAGCGATGATCTGTTAGGTGCTGAAATGACTCGATCTGAATCCTTAATTGAAGACATAAAAATCTTCACGTTAAGTATCAGGAACTTGAAAGTCGTCATGAAACTCTCTCAACAACTCATGAAAAGCTTTCCTATGATTATCTTCAAAGGAAGCAAGATCTTGAGAAATTGAGAGTGGTTCACGAAGATCTTCAAAAGGAAAACGAGTCACTTCACTCCAAACAGATCAGTCCCGCTCAGGAAGGATTTGAACCACCATGTCTTAAATGCATTGAGCGTGATAATGCTACTTCTGTTGCTGAATGTTCTACTGCTACTACCGTTGCAATATCTTCAATTGTTGATGTGGTAACTAACCCCTCTGCTGAGGATACCACTGCTATTGCTGATGAGAATGCTAGGTTGAAGACATTGCTTGAAACAGGGATGTACAAAAGTCTTAAAGGGCATCAGACACTATGTGATGTCCTCAAAAAGCAGATTCTGAACCGAAACCCGAGGAAAGAGGGTGTTGGGTTCGTAAGGAAAATGAATGCTGATGGCTCTTACTGGAAACCTGAGCAGTACCCTGAAACCATGTGGGTTGCTGCAAAGGAACCTTCAGCAGACCCATCCAATCTATCTGGCTTCACCTGTGCTAACCCCATTATCATTGATGAATCCTTTGATGCAAACTATATACTATTTAAGAATCAGAATGGTGAAGTGTTTGCCAGGTACATTGGTACTAACTGCAGGAATGGACCGCCTATGAAGAAGATCTGGGTTCCGAAAAGGTGTCTGGAGAATCTTCCTGTGAATGTCATCATGACACCTCACGTGAAGAAGACAAACCTCAGACCAAAGGCTTCATACGGTCCAAAGGCTTCATACAGACAGAGGACTCACCTGAGTCGCACTAACGCAAATGTTTTGCAGGGAAACCATACTCAGGCATATGAATATGAGAGCGGTTCATCAAACCGCCATGTTCATAAGACCAAGAACTATTCTGCTTATTTTTATGAGTACTATTGTCCGCCTGCAAGACTGTTTGCTAGGGCTCCAAAGCCAAAATTCTCAGATGCTGCACTTAGACTTATTGCTTCTCAGCCACCCTTGAAGATGTGGGTGGCTAAGAAAGCTTAACTCTCTTTTGCAGGGAAAGGTCTCCAGCAGAAAACCAAAATCGTTTGACGCCATTGCTGGGGACCTTAAACATATTGTAGGGCGCAAGATCAAATGCCCGAATGGTCTTACTATGTACTTCGTTCCTGAATCGCTTGCTACTCTCCCTATTAGTCCTAATCTGGATCTAAGCTTTCATAACCCATTTGTTCGTCAAATGTTTTTGCTTCACAATGCTCTTGGTGAAGCCTATCCCCCTAACTGCACTGTAGGGTACGACACCAGCGTCTTCAGAATGGATTATTGATAGTGGGTGTACAAATCACATGACTGGCAAAAGAAGTCTTCTTATGGACTCAACCTTACGTCCATCCGACAAGAGCCACATCACATTTGCTGACACTGGTAAAAGTAAGGTATTGGGTCTAGGTAGAGTTGCAATCTCAAGGGATCAACACATGGACAAAGTCATGTTTGTTGAATCCCTTGGCTTCAACTTAATGTCTGTCTTAATGCTTTGCGATTTGAACATGACCGTAATATTTGGAAAATATCGTTGCCTTGTACTAATGGAATCTGACAAGTCTCTAGTGTTTGAAGGGTATCGAAAAGATGATCTGTACGTAGTAGATTTCTTAGCAGGACCACAACTTGCCGTATGTCTTCTAGCAAAAGCTTCAGAATGCTGGCTCTGGCATAGGAGGATTGGGCATGCTGGCATGAGGAACCTCCACACCCTTGCGAAGAAGAAGCATGTCATAGGCATCGAGGGCGTCAAGTTCAAGAAAGACCACTTATGCGGTGCCTGTGAAGCAGGGAAGATGACGAGGGCCAAACATCCTTCGAAGACAATCATGACCACTGCTCGACCCTTCGAACTGCTTCACATGGATCTTTTCGGTCCCACTCATTACTCAACTCTTACTACTACTGCATGCCTCTATGGCTTCGTTATTGTTGATGATTACTCTAGATACACTTGGGTGCACATAATCCTTTACAAGACTGAAGTGCAGGATGTCTTCAGACGCTTCGCCAATCGAGCTATGAACAATTATGGCGCCAAGATAAAGCACATCAGAAGTGACAATGGCACTGAATTCAAGAACACTGGCCTTGATACATATCTTGATACCTTGGGCATCACACATGAATTCTCAGCCCCGTACACGCCACAGCAGAATGGCGTCATCGAACGCAAGAACAGAACACTCATTGAGATGGCCAGAACGATGCTAGATGAATACAAGACCCCAAGAAAATTCTGGCCTGAAGCCATTGATACTGCATGCCATACAATCAATCGTGTTTATCTTCACAAGCTTCTGAACAAGACATCTTATGAGCTCCTTACTGGCAAGAAGCCAAATGTCAGTTACTTCAGAGTATTTGGCGCAAGGTGCTGGATCAAGGACCCACATCACACCTCAAAGTTTGCACCAAAAGCACATGAGGGTTTTATGCTTGGATATGGAAAGGATTCGCACTCCTACAGAGTCTTCAATCTCTTTCATTACAAAGTGGTTGAAACAGTGGATGTGTGGTTCGATGAGACCAATGGTTCACAAAGAGAGCAACTGCCAAATGTGCTAGATGAAGTTCTATCCAGTGAATCAATCAAGCTAATGGGAAATGGAGAAATTATACCTTCTGAAGCTCATCCTGAAGAAGAACTTATCATCTCAGCACCTGATCAACATGAAGACAATGCTCAGCCTGAAGACATTCCTTCTAACAACGACAATGATCAGCAAGAGCAAAGTCTTCGCCCTGTACATCCTCACGTTGCCAATGAAGTGCAGATTGAAAGAATAATTGATAGCATCAATGCACCCAGTCCACTCACTCGTTCAAGGGCAACTCAGCTAGCAAATTTCTGTGGGCACTTCGCATTCGTCTCAATAACAGAACCCAAGAAAGTTGAAGAAGCCTTCATGGAACCTGAATGGATTCAAGCTATGCAAGAAGAGCTTCAACAGTTCGAGCTGAATAATGTATGGGAACTAGTTAAGCGTCCTGATCCACGGAAGCACAATATAATAGGCACCAAATGGATATACCGCAACAAGCAAGATGAGCATGGTCAAGTTGTCAGAAAGAAAGCTCGTCTCATTGCTCAAGGATATACTCAAATGGAAGGCATTGACTTCGATGAAACATTTGCTCCTGTGGCTAGACTTGAAGCCATACGCATACTGCTGGCCTATGCAAATCATCACAACATACTTCTATATCAAATGGATGTGAAGAGTGCTTTTCTCAATGGCAAGATTGAAGAAGAAGTGTATGTTGCACAACCGCCTGGCTTTGAAGATCCAAAACATCTTGACATGGTATACAAGCTCAACAAGGCACTGTATGGCCTCAAACAAGCCCCTCGGGCCTGGTATGACACACTCAAATACTTCCTGAAGAGCAAAGGCTTCATACCTGGTTCCCTAGACCCCACTCTCTTCACGAAGACATATGATGGTGAACTGTTTGTGTGCCAAATATATGTGGATGACATTATCTTCGGCTGCACCAATCAGAAGTACAGTGAAGAGTTTGGATATATGATGCAAGAGCAATATCAGATGTCCATGATGGGAGAGCTGAAGTTCTTCCTCGGTCTTCAAATACGACAACAACGCAACGGCATCTTCATATCTCAAGAGAAGTATCTCAAAGATTGCCTGAAGAAGTTCGGTATGCAAGACTGCAAAGGCTTCACAACACCAATGCCAGCCAAACATCATCTGGGTCCCAACGACAATGGTAAAGAGTTCGATCAAAAGGTATACCGCTCCATGATTGGTTCTTTACTTTATCTATGTGCATCTAGGCCAGATATTATGCTTAGTGTTTGCATGTGTGCTCGATTTCAAGCGGCACCAAAGGAGTCGCATCACTTAGCTGTGAAGCGAATTCTTCGATATTTGGCTCACACCCCAACTCTAGGATTATGGTATCCAAAGGGCTCAGAGTTTGATCTGGTTGGATTCTCAGATGCTGATTATGCTGGTGACAAAGTTGATCGCAAGTCTACATCAGGCACATGTCACTTTCTGGGACGATCACTTGTATGTTGGTCTTCAAAGAAGCAGAACTGTGTATCTCTCTCCACTGCGGAATCTGAATACATTGCTGCTGGATCTTGCTGCGCTCAGCTTCTCTGGATGAAGCAAACACTCAAGGACTATGGCATTCATCTGAAGCAAGTGCCACTTTACTGCGACAACGAAAGCGCCATCAAGATCGCCAACAACCCAGTTCAGCACTCGAAGACAAAGCACATTGAAATTCGTCATCACTTTCTCAGAGATCATGTTGTGAAGGAAGATATTGATATCATACACGTGAACACTGAAGAGCAATTGGCAGATATCTTCACCAAGCCCTTGGATGAGAAGAGATTTTGCAAGTTACGGTGTGAGCTAAATATCCTGGAATCCTCAAATGTCCTGTGATCAGGCACACATCCTAACCCTTATGCATATTGATGACTTAGATGTGCAAAACATGAAGTAAAGTATATCTTCAATCAATGAAGACATACATTCTAAGTGTGAATACATTAATGTGGAATTTGACTTCGGAGTGCCACGATAATTGTGCGCCGTGTCTGGGTCTAATACTTCCTATACGGTGGGTAACGCCACCACCAAATGTTCTATTTTGAAGTGTTTCACTCATGGCGTTACCTTGCAATGTCTTCACATTTGGTTTGGCTTCGATCTCAACATATCCTCATGATTATCTTCACTATGTTGATTATATATATATATATATATACATATATATATATATATATATATATATATATATATATATATATATAAGTGTTCTGTCCTCTATAGCATTCACTTATAGCTATGTCTTCATTGTTGAATCTTTTGAACTAAGTGAATGTGATCGTACCCTAACCTCTCTATGCTTTCTATCTCAAATTCTATCTCTCCAAATCATATGCATTCTATTGAAACTGTGGAATGTCTTCTCTGCGTCCTTGTCAGCAGAAGATACAGAGACAACCATTAAGTCCGTTTTCAATGCTCATTCCTCCACATGAAGTAGGAACGACCACCCGACAATCAAGGCGTGCGTGGGACGTGGAACAAACCCCAAAATTCCGCATAATGGCCACGTGTTCCTCAGATGCGAATCGCCAGGGGCACCTGTGTAATAGCGCAGTGCCACCCATGTACCTATAAATACACACTTCACAGCGGTCATTATCTCTTCTTCCACTCTCGCACGAACCCTAGCGCCACCGCTAGCCCTCGACGATGTCGGCGACGAAGCGCTTCGCTGCCGCAACCTCTCCGACGCCGTCTTCACGCCGACCGCGGACATCGTCCTCTCCGCCGTCGCCGTAGGTGTCCTCCGTCGCCAAGTTAGGGCACGGAAGATCGAACTGCTCGGCCTCATCTTCCACTTTGTCCAGCAGTTCTTAGTGTGGTAAATAAAACTTCCTTTTACAGCACCGTTATTCCTATGGATTTGTCACTTTCTACCACAAGCAGTTTCTATTCACACAAGTTAGATCTCTCTCATACTGCATCTCATAACATGCCTAGTATATTCACTTATGCTTCACAAAGTAGTTAGATTCCTCACTTGTACTGATCTGTGGATTCGTACAAATCTGGAACCAACTCCTTATCTATGAGTGAATGTCTTTGCAAAATGAGGTCAATGTCTTCTAAACTAATTTATCTTCAAAATCTTCTGAGAATGCATATGACCTCTTCCCCTTCCCTCGCACCTTAATGCTGTCACAGGTACATGTCTGCGGGAGAATCCTTTGGTTCTCGTAGTCTGCATTCATTTGCAGAATTCTTACAGCATCACATTAATTCTCCCGAAGCCAGTTCCTGTTGGTCCAGCAAGCGAAAACCTTTGAAGCCTTTGAACGTGTTGAAGCCTTTCAAGTTAAAGTTTATGGCTTCAGAGAAAGCAGCAAGGAAGGGTGGCAGAAAGCGTCGTGGAGAAACATCCAGAGATCTGCCAGATGAACTCTCAGAACTGTATAAGACAGATCCTGAAGAGGATTACAATCAGCGCAAGACCCGAATCCAATGGATTCGAAGATATTGGGCAGAACAATGGTTCAAATACCGATTTGTAACCCAAGAATATGCCGAGAAAAATGCCATCAAGAGACCGTGGGGAGACATCCAATACAAGAATCTTCTACCCAGGTCCAGAGATGAAGCCATTGCTCAAGGCTTCTATCCCTGCATGGTCCGTGGGCCACAGCCAGCTGATGCACACCCATCGTCACTACTATGGTGTCGTGACGACAATCTGTTCAAGCGCAACTTCCAGTTTGCCCAGAACTTAGCGAAGCAGAACAAGAAGACTTTGGGGTTAGACTTCAACCCTGGTCCCTCAGCACCAAGAGTAGATGGCACACGAGATGCAGAACCCAATGTCATCGGTCCTTTTCACAACCTTGAAGGCCTCATCACCCGCATCTTAGTTCAAGGGACTGCAGTGAATGAGCCTGCAGCTGACGCTGAAT
This sequence comes from Triticum dicoccoides, assembly GCF_002162155.2. Taxonomy (NCBI): domain Eukaryota; kingdom Viridiplantae; phylum Streptophyta; class Magnoliopsida; order Poales; family Poaceae; genus Triticum; species Triticum dicoccoides. Next base: position 99,688,546 of record NC_041386.1, read on the forward strand.
CAGAAGAAGCTCATGCAGCGCTGAAGACAAAGAAGATGAAGAAGCCTAAAGCTTCAAAGCCTGCCCCCTCACCAAAAATCTCAAGGGCGAAGCCACTGGCAACTGCACCTCCTGAAGACAGTGTGCAGTCCGAAGACTTATCTCGCATCTCCAAGCCCCAGAAATTCAAGATGCCTCTGCCTCACACCGGACAAGAGCTAACTGCTGCTGCCATTCCGCGCAATGACGACATTGATCTGTCAAGTGATGAAGATCTAGCAGATGACGCTCTTGAGCAACTCATCAAGAGCAAAGAAGAAGCAGAAATCTTCAATGATCTGCCTCTCTTTGATGTGACCATCATCCACAACTTCATTGACGAGTGGTTTGACACGCCAAACATCAGCTTTGAAGATCTGCAGCTACCAATTGGCCTCAGTGTTGCCTTCCAAGGCGCCATTGCTTCAGAACTCGCTATTGCCCAGCGCATTGTTGAACTGAAGCAAAAGATTGACTATGAAAAGGCTCAGTTCAAGAAGCATATGGCCAAGCTCAGCATGCAGGAAGTGAAGAACTTCAAGAGTATGATGCACGAGCTCAAGGAAGCTTTTGTAAAGAAACGTGCAGAAGCTCAGGGTTTGCGTGAGCGCATGAAGACTCTGGCTGATAGATGTGTGCAAGCCTACAATGAGGCTGAGAAGCGCAAGGCCCTTGGGCGTCCTGGCATCGACCCCAGGATGGCCGCAAAGAAGAAGAAGAAGCCTGCTACGGCTGAACCTGACGCACCAAGGCAGGAAGCAGTTCCTATTGTCTTCCCAACTAAAATGACTGGCTCGAAGCCAAAAAGCCGGTCAACAGCTTCAGAGCTCAAGAAGACAAGGACTGCTGAGGCTAAAGCCAGGAAGAGGAAACATTCTGAAGCCTCTCCAACTGCCCCCTCCAAGAAGAAGAGGAAGACCAAGAAAGATCGGCCTGCTTCCACAGAGCCCTTGATAGTTGAACCCATTTCTATGGTCTATCCTGAAGCTGAACGCCAACTGACCATCCATGAGCCTGCTTCCACAGAGGCTCATGAAGCTGAAGACTTTCCAGCAGCTGATCCCTTGGCTGCTGAAGACATTGGTCAACATGACAATGTAGAAGATGGTGCAGTCCTTCCTTAGAACAGCGAACTCATCAGCATTGGTCGTCCACTGACGCCAATTGCATAGGATGCTTCATGGGCGGATCGCCCACAAGAGGAAGAAGACTTTGAGGCCCAGCCCACTCCAACTCCACAGGCGTCGCACGCATTGCGCAGGCTTCGCAAAGGTCCAAGGCCTCAAGTCTCTGCTGAAGACAATCCGGCTGCATCAGTCGCGAAAGAAGAAGTCCCACAAGTTCCCACTCCCCTGTCCCAACAAGAAGCAGTTCTCAAGGAGAACGTGCCTGTGACCGATCCTCCAGCTCGTCAAGTGGAGGATGAAAATCTTGCGGCTGCCACAACCACCAATGAAGCTAATGTGGAGCCCTCCCCAATGGAAGAAGAAGACAGCGAAGCCACTAATCCCGTCACTTCTGTTCTTGAGTCTGCTGCCGGTCCCTAGTTCGACTATCATGTTGAGCACAGGCCTCAGGTACAGAAGCCAATCCCAAGACTGCCAAGGTTCCTAGGTCCTGCATCAGCACCTGGCTCCTTCAATATCAATGGCTTCAGGGCAGACAACACATTCTTTGATAGCTCCAGGAACCCCTACTCAAGGGAAAGGATATCATCTGATCGGTTCTAGAGCTATCCTCAGCGAAGCTATTACTCATGCATTCTTTACAACCAAGGTCGCATCTTCCCACACAAGCGCCTTGACATTGAAGCCATAGCTGGTCTGCCTTGTCTAGAAGAAGCTTTGGATTGCTTCAAGGAAGATGGACTGCTGCCGTTCGTTACTGACCAAGAGCATTGGAATGAAGAGCTGCTGCTCCAATTCTATGCCACACTTCACATCCGCGGGTACAACAGAGATCCGAAGACTTGGGTCCTGGAGTGGATGACCGGAAATGTTCATCACGAAGCCAATGCATTTGACATCATTGAGCTCACTGGTTTGCCCACTCCTGGCGATCTCTACGAGCATGGCTGTCAGCTGCATAGTGAAGCTATTCAGAGCATCTTTAAGAGGCCGGAACCTGATATGAGTCAGATGCTCAGCATGATGAAGCCATTGCCCCAAGATGCTGCTTATCCAACAGAGTTCTTCGTTGAAGACCTTGAGTATCTGCCACGAACCATCTATCACATCATCAGGCGAACTCTCTGGCCCATCAAAGGGCACTCTCCAAATTCCAAGCTTGAGGGTGCAATGAAGACTTTGGTCTTCTATATTCTCATGGAAAATGCTTCAATGCACATGACTTATTCATCCGCCAACTTGCTGCATCAGGCTCTGATCTGTTTGGCTTGAAGTTCTACGCCCCATGGGTAATGCGGCTAATTAAACTTCACTCTGATATCTCATATCAGCCATCTGCTCGCAATCATAGGATTTTTCTACCTGATGTGGATATCTCTACTGAAGCCATCTATCCTGAGCCTGCAAAGGAACCTCTAAGTCTTCAGAATGCAGAGCATCAGAGTTTCTCACAGAACATTGAAGGAGTTGAAGCAGTCACTTAGGTGTATCCTTTGGCTGGCACTACACGTGCACCACACCCTGCGTCTACTGAAGCCACTGATAGTACAACTGCTCCAAGACCCAAGAAGCGCACTCGTGTTCTCAACGACCAAGAGCTTCTTGTGGCTCTTCATCAGAAACAGGATAGGCATCATGACTGGCTGAAGCGTCAGATGAAAAGCCTCTTGGTGGAAGTTAATCGCATTCGCAATCTTGCCACCAAGAATGCTTTCGTTGCCCATGAAACCTGTCGCCGTACATGGAAAGGGCTAACGATGATGTGTTTTGAAGATGATCTCCAAGAGGATGGCTTCACTGAGCGATTCAAGTTTGACTCCACACCTCCTCGAAGAGCTGTGCTGCTAGGAACTCCACCCCTTGAAGACTCTGAGTTCTCTTCATCTGCTGCAACAGTGACTGCCAGAGTTATCGAGGATGAAGATGATGCTACTTCACCACCACCTCCTTCAGCACGCGTCAACTCTGCTCCAAGCTCTTCAGCACCGCCAAACACCACCAACGACCCTGCTACTTCACCTACTCCGCATGGGAACGAGTAGATGCTCTATGTCTTCAAACCTTTTTGGTCCTTACTGACAAAAGGGGGAGAAGCATATGAGGTTGATAGTCTTCAAGCGGGTCCATATGGGCGGGTGCTTTATATTTTGCTTCGTGCTTACAACTCTCGTTTTGCTACATTTGGTTCTTTGAGTTGTAACACTAAAACTCGATGGTCGTCTGCTACTTATCTGCCACTTTGTTTTGTGATGATAAATTCCGCATGAGCGACGATAAATTCCGCACTTAGATCATTCTGCAGACGTCCATTTTCCATTATGCATGTCATTATCTTCATATACTTTCACATGCATAGTGGATTGTCATCATAAGCTGAAGTGGATCTCCACAAGTACAACCTGCCATGTGCATTTGCATTCCAAAAGCAAATTACCTATATGCACATCTTCAGGGGGAGCCCTTGCAACTTATGAAGACAATTCCTTATCCTTTACAATTTCACAGATTATATTCCCCGTTGAAAACTTCAACTAGTTTGTCATCAATCACCAAAAAGGGGGAGATTGTAAGTGCATCTAGTGCCACCCCTAGTTGGTTTTGGAGTATTGACGACAAACCTAGTTGAGGGACTAATGTGTTTGTGAGAATTGCAGGATAACACAGGTAGAAGTCCCTCATTGATTCGGTTTTCCTACCAAAGATGACCCCTAAAAATGTATGAAGACATTGAAGTCAAAGGTGGTATATGAAGATATTCACATTGAAGACTATGACAAGAGAAGACACCACATGAAGCCTATGGAGCTCGAAGACTTAGATCTTTCGTAGTTCTTTTTCTTTTGTGTTGAGTCATAGGAACCACCGTACTGTTAAGTGGGGTCCAAGAGAACCAGTCAGACTGACTGAAGTGATGCCTAACCAAAAACCTATGTCTTCGAGTGAAGACTATGAGAGCGAATCTTGTCCAGAGTCGGACAAGTCAGCTTTGCTTGTAGCCCAAGTAAAGTTGCCGTGTGAGTTTGAAATCTGACCGTTGGAACACGTGTCAGTTCCTTAGTGACCCAGGGTCATTTCGGACAAATCAGGTTGGGTTGCCAAGTGGCTATAAATAGCCCACCCCCACAACCATAAACGGTTGGCTGCTCAGATTGAGAGTACAGCTTTTGTCGTTTGAGAGCAACCCACCTCGAAGCCTTTGAGAGAGAATTCCTTGCGAGGATAAAGCCCTAACCACCCAAAGCTAGAGAGAATTGGGCATCACTTAAGTCTTCTTGTCTGTGTGATCTGAAGACTTATTACACTTGAGGACTGTGCATCCTCCAGCCGGTTAGGCGTCGCGTTCTGAGCATCCAAGAGACATTGTGGATTGCCGGTGAATGAAGTCTGTGAAGGTTTGGGAGTCTACCTTGAAGACTTACCAGAGTGATTGGGCGAGGTCTGTGTGACCTTAGCTCAAGGGGAATACGGTGAGGACTGGGTGTCCTGAGCTGCGTGTTCAAGACTGGGTGTCCGGGACTGTGTGTCCTATGGTTTAAATACCTAGCCGCCCCAACCAGACATACAGTTGTCACAGCAACTGGAACTGGTCCAACAAATCATTGTCTTCAACGAGTCACTGGTTTCATCTTCCCTTCCCTTTACTTACTGTTGCTCCTTGTGAAGTCATTGTATGTTTGCACTATCTTTTGTCTTCACTGAGTGACTGCATGCTTTGTATGGCTTCATAATATCTTCCTACCTGATCCTTACTACATTGCTGCTATTAAGTCATTGTGCTTTCACTTCATTGAACACTTGACTATGGCTTGCCTAGTGTAGTCTACCTTCCGCTGCATGGTAATAGGTTTATTTCTATCATTTGTCTTCATAACTTCCACGTTTTGAAGACTTTCATAAAAATTGCCTATTCACCCCCCCCTCTAGTCGATATAACGCACTTTCAACGCTCCACGTGGCACCTCTAGTGTTGCATCACATTATCTCACTACCATCAGGCCCACCTGTCGGCTTGTATCTACTCTACATCTACACTTTTATAAAATACTAGCAAGATGCCCATGCGTTGCACGGAACATCAAGATGCATTTTTATGAGTAGTTTATCTTGTGGGAGAAAAGGATGAAGAAGGGAAGGCCTTATTTGCAAGTGTGGAGAGGGGTGTGGGTATCTTTTTGCAAAATTGCCATAGTTTCCTTCCTATCCATTAGATATAGATCAAACGACCTATATTGCAAGATTGCAGGCACACGATCATCATCGACTATGCTTTTTATAAGACTAGGGATAAAATACACTCTTATAAAAAACAGAGTTGGTGGTGATGGTGTGCCTGCCATCCTGCAATATAGGCCGTCCGATTTATATCTGACGGATAGGAAAGAAACTATGACAATTTTGCAAAAAAGTACCCACGCACCTCTCCACATTTACAAATAAGGCCTTCCCTCGTTCATCCTTTTCTCTCACAAGATAAACTAGTCATACATATGCATCTTGATGTTACGTGCAACGCACGGGCATCTTGCTAGCAAGGATGAAAACAAACGACAAAAAAAATATTGGACGGTGGTTCGAAGTCATGACCGCGGACACAGCGGACAAGGTGGCCTTGTATTGGTATGCTGAGTCGTCTGTTTTAACACACATGAGCTGGTGTTGTGATTATACACACACGCATGCATGCACACGAACTGCATGCATGCAACACTCACACGAACACATGCAGCCACGCACGCACGCAACACTCACACGTACACACGCAGCCACGCACGCACACAACACTCACACGCACACACGCACGCATGCATACACACACCAGTACACCACACGAACAACACACACTCTCACGCTCAAGTGCTCAACCTACACGTGCATGCGCACACATTAGGCCCTAACAGACACATACACAACCAGGTGATTCCCGCGCACGGGGTGGAGTCTTGTCGCGCCTGCATAAATTTGTGTTTATCTGACCTTTTCCCTATGCGAACTGACAGGTGGGACCCACAAGGAACATGGTCAATTTAACTAGTCAACATGGTGCCACACAGACTATTTGGCCGGTCAACAGAGTGCAATCCGATGCTGAACCGTGAGCAAGTGACTGTATAATCACCGCCAAACATATATAGTGACCGTAATCAGCTTATTCTGAAGTTCGGTGAACGTATTACGCTTTTCTCTCTGTAGGCCCTCCAAAACTACATCTCTACATGTTCTCGCATGTTACATCAACAACTATGCAATACATCACTACTACTACACTCTAACACAATAAATCATAGTATGTGTTTTTAGTTTTACTAGATATCATATTGTTACTTAATTATTCAGTTTGCATACATTAAAATTGCCTTTGAAATGTATGTCCAGTATCATATACCGCGTGGGAAAAATCCCGCCCTTTCCTATTTAATCGGGTTTGTATCGATGGATCGTGCGAAACAACAAAACTATAATACTATATACAGTACAAGTGACAGTTCACTGGGCCGTCGTGTCGTGTACTCCTCCGTCGTAAGAGTGGAGCGCTCGTTTTCATAAATCTTCTAGTCCCTTTCGCCGACATGTGGGGCATCAAGCTACCAGGTCCATGTGCCATACCGGAATACAGTGCATTGCAGCCGGGGTGAAGCACCCAATCATGGCGCCGGCGTAGTAATGAGCAATGAGGTGTCAAATCACAAAGTTGCACCTTTCCCGTAGTTAAGTTGGAGGGGCGAAGTAATAATGCTAAAAAAGAAGTTGGAGGGACGAAGCAACCATCATTTCACTCATTGCTGAATCCGCTTCTCCCTCATCTTCTTCAAGTTAACCACGTGTTGCTTCTGCCGTTGTTATGCCTCATGTGGGAAGCGGATCGGCTTGGTAAAGCACTGATACGTGGGACCGCATGTTAGCAAACCGCCAGGACAACGTCCTCTAAAAATAAGAAACCTCCCCCGTCATCCGCGCGACAAAATCACCTCCTTTTTACTAATCTTTATTCTATAATTTTTTAGATCAATATAATTGAGATTTGTATACATAGCACACAGGAGCAAAACCAAGTGGTACGGTTAAGGGCATCCACAATGTGTAGCCAAATTTGAAAATAGCTTTTGGCATCGTGGGAACCATTGTGGATGGTGTTGCCAAAGCCAAAAGGATGGAACCGAAGCTCCCTGATTGATTGATTGAAGGAATAGAAAAATGCAACGTCTCTCCTCTTTCTCCCGTGCTTGGACGCATGTACATTATAGAGGATAGAGTCTACTCCCCTGTCCCTTCTATCACAAATCACAAAGCAATGAGGTGTCAAATCACAAAGCACGAACGAAGCAACCATCATTTCACTCTTCACTGACTCCGCTTCTCCATCGTCTTCTTAGAGAAACCATCTCACCGCACTAAGCTGGACGGACGACGCTATTGTGTACGAGTAGTACCAGTACATTTATGCGTCCTTTGGTTCAACGGACTTCCTGGATGCAAATAAGGCGGTTATCTCGGCTTGCAGGTGACACTTGCGAACGACTTATCGTGGTCTCCCTCAATGGTGTTCTCCGTCGAACGCACTTCGCCAAACCACAACGTTCGAGATATCATCGACGTCGCCGCAATGGTGAAGGAAGTCAAATATAGTTACTACCTCCATTTTTTTGTACACAAGGCCAGTATTATCAAAATTACAATTTGCAAAAGGCCACTAACACTAATCGAGGCAAAATTGATGGGGTTTGCCTCGTACTAGCAACCAAGGACATTAATATCCCCTGCATGCATGCGGAAGTGAGAAAGTTGGTTTGCATGGCGCTGCATTAATCAAGCGATGAGGAGTGAGATGGTTAGATCTTTGGGCTTTGGAGAAAAAAATACACATTAATTGACACGTGAAATGAGGATTTGTATCGATTAATCCCGTGAAGGAAAATCTTGCCTTTGTTTTTTAACACCAGTACTCCTAGTATGTAGTACTACATACTTATCCTCTTTGGGTCTAGGCCTTGCATTGCCATACTTTGCCACACATTTTTGCCAAGCTTGCCTAAAGTTTTCAAAATGAAAAAGAGGTACACTTGCGCACGGCTGTCGCGGTCACACCGCACCCTCACACGGTCGCTCCTGCACGCCGCGGTCACACCGCACCCTCACATGCACAGTCGCTCCTACACGGCGCAAACCCAACCAAGGGAACACACCCTCACTGACACGTGCCGTCGCATGTGAACAAACCAAACTCAGCCATCCTACCACTGACACATAATTTTTGTTCATAGAGTATGTTTATCCAACTGCACGTTGGGGAGTATCCGTACGACCCGTGCGGTGATCTGTTGGGGAAGAAGAAGAGGTGAGGAAGAAGGGTTAGGAGACGTAGGATATTAATCCAACCGCCTGAAATGATAGAGTGACCCAAGTCAGGCGACTTGCATAACAATATATGTTTTTACACATCAAATGATCCATAAAAACAACAACATAAAGAAAAACTATCACTGCTCGCGGAACGAGACGACCTCGTCGTCTTTGGCTGCCAATGCGAACCAACCATAGCTGCAGACGTGTGTCTCCGCACCGTGGTTGTCCTCGGCCTCCAGCTACTCGTTCACGCGGAGTGTGCGGGCGCTCTGCACGGACGAAAGCACCACCCGGTTCAAGTCGAGGACGTCCGGTTCCGCCTGTAGGAGGGCCTCGATGGCAGCAGCATCCGCGCGCTCCGCGTCGAGTCGAGCCTCCGCCGCCCGGTTCAAGTCTAGGACGTCCGATTCCGCCTGCAGGAGGGCCTCGATGAGAGCGGCATCTGCACGTTCTGCATCGAGTTGAGCCTCTGCCGCCTGGTTCAAGTCCAGGACGTCCGGTTCCGCCTGTAGGAGGGCCTCGATGGCAGCGGCATCCGTGCGCTCCACCTCAAGTTGAGCCTCCGCCGCCCGGTTCACATCCACGATATCCGGTTCCGCCTGCAGGAGAGCCTCGATGGCAGCAGCATGCGCGCGCTCCGCGTCGAGTTGAGCCTCTTCCTCTCGGTCCTCCTTTAGTATCGCCAAGTTGAACCGCTGGTCCGCCTGCACCATGGGGGACTCGGACACCGGCACGAAGTCGACGTCCATCGTCTCATACCCATCGGGGGTCTTCTGCGCCGTGACCTCCGCCATGAACATTGGATCGGCTTCCTCCTCCTCGTAGCTTCGCTCCAGAGAACTCGGGGATTGGCCCGCCACAAAGCAAGCTTGGGAACGGAGGTCTCTGGCGCCGACCGCCGCCATGATTTCTGCGCGGTGCTCCGGCGTGAGCATCTTATAGTACGTGATCTTGCGGCACACCATGGCTTTCCGGCAAACTAGGGGATGCTTGATGCGGGCTAGGGGATCGAAACATGGGGGAAGGGGCTGGAGATTAGGTGTGGTTTTAGGGCAGTGGCTGGCGTAGGCCGAGCAGCGAAGGTTCTGGTGTGAATAGTGGTTCCGGTGACGATCGGTCAATCGGTTATGACTGTACATCGCTCTTGTCGCGTTCGCGTTGCAGCCCGACACGCTGGACCCTCCACGCCGCTCACCGAATGGAACGCGCTTTGTCTTGCATTTTCGCTCGCTTGTGGGACCGCAGTTGAGAGCAAACCGACGTCCCTCATTTTATGCGGAGTAAATAAAAACAGAGGGAGTATACTACGGATGAGGATGCCCTGACATGGCCGAACCCATTGAGTAACTGACATGCGGGGCCTAGCAAGCATGGGGTCCGCCAGTAAGTGACCGAAAGGGAGGGTAAGGCAGGGATACGTATGTGAAAGGAGCTTACAATGATATAATTTTCACATTATACATCTCATGTACTATTAATCTTGTCAATAGTTAAATGCGGTTTTGAAAAACGCATTAGAGCATGGTTAATAATATAGCCAGTCGATGGCTATAAGGAACTGCCATGTCATCTATAGCCATCATCTATTATATGCACTCATACAGTAGTGTGGGCTATTAGGTTGGCTATTTCCGCAAAAAAATTTATAAGGTTGGCTATTGTATTAGTACTTTTTCCATCTCCTCTCCATCTCTTTCTTCATATTTATCGTACGTATTTAACTAGGAATGCGTATATAGCTAGGCTCTTGCATGAGAGCTCACTCCCCTTACTTTTTCACATCTCTCTCCTCCACATAGGCCCTATATAAATGGAAGGAGGGAGTACAACTATGAGCAATGCATACTCTAGTACAAATGTTGTCAGTACTCCACTAGTACTATTGGACACGGAGCTTAAAAAAGTTACTATTGGACTGGCTATACGTGGCGAAATCCTAGTAGGAACAACATGCGTGAGAACAAGCACATTCACGTGGTTGAAAACAAATTGGAAACCATCTCGAGTACAAATCTAACAATATTGATTGGGCGTTGTTGAATGTTGATACTTTTTTTTATCAAAGTAGAGATACTTTGACTACACATAAAACTTATATGTAAACTAGAAAGGATAGGAGGGAGTATATTGTACGTTCAAAAACGAAACGAACATACCCTTTATATATGATTTGCGGATGCTATGATCACCGGTTCAAAATTTTGAATCCGCCTTAGGTATCACACATGCCCCCACTCGTTCTCTCTCGATTTCATCTCGGGATCCGGAGATCGATTGAAAGAGGACTAGGGTGGGTACAATACGTTCGTTTCGCTTATGAACGTATAATATACTCCCTCTGATCCCCACAGACCCCCGCGGGTCATTTCTATCATAGAAACAAACCAAACCTTTATCTCCTTGCACGACACGCAATTGATCTCTGAACATCAATCGATCTCGTTAACATGTGTCGGGGCATGAACCGAATGGGATGTCAAAACTAAGATGCGAAGCGACACGTAGTGGAGGCAAAGTGAAACTTCAAACGAACCTTTTGTTTGTATGCATGTCGGACAAATTACAAATAAACATTGGAAATACAAGCATGGTCTAGGCCCACATGCGAATGATACTCGACGGAATGTTCAAATGAGGCACGCGGGAGGATGGACTCGACTGGAGGGCGACATGATCGATGGAGAAGAGGGTTGGAGAGGAATGAGAAATAAGCAAATGCCACATGATTATACTTGAACGGCTCAAATAAACAATAAGTTGTCTCGCTTGGCCTACATAGTGAAAGGCCTAATGCGCAGCGCGGAGCACTGACGCTCGAATATGGCCGGGAAAACAGGGAAACCGACATGTGGGGCACACCTGTCGGGATGACATAGCGCAAACTAGTCCAGTGGAGGAGCTGGCCCACGACCTCCTCGCCATCGGCAACCATTCATGTGGGTCGTGGGGGCCAACAACGTGGCGCAGCTCCAGCATCGCCTCTGGACACGGCGACCGCGGTGAGCGACACGCTCATCGTTGCTAGACACAGTCGTCTTGCTTTTTCAATGACATGCGTCGATCGCATGTGAGCAAAGGGCATCTCCAACGTTGCCACGACCGCAGCTGACTACCCTGGCACACCAAAAACCCTCATCCCTCGCACCGTCACGCGGTGCGTTCCCAGCCGGCGCCAGCTGCCCGCATTCATGCCGTCCGTCCGTATGCCGTCGTTAAGAGGCTCAGTGCCCGAGGAACCAACTCCGGCGACTTAATGACGCACCAGGACGCTTGGCCTCACCGGAATGCGCTACTTAAAGCGGCAACACCCAGCTAACCTCCACACCATAGCGCATCGTCCTCCTACCTGGCACCACATCCGCCATGACCGCAAGTGCGAACGCTCTGCAGGAGAGCTTGTCTTCGAGGATGGAGCTCGAGGTCGCCGCCCTCGCTCAAGTCGCCGCACAAGCGGTGGCCACGCTGGCGGCCGATGACGGGAGCACCGTCAGCCACACGTCCTACTTGCTGCCGTCCAACGTCCGACATTGCCGAGGTCGGGGACTCCTCCGAGGATGAGTAGGGCATGAGAGGCGGTAGGGCATGGTGTGCCAACTGGCCGGTCCATCTCCCGTGTTCTACTTTTCCTCGCCGGAGACCGCACCTTCACTTCACGGGTCTTGAACCACGCCCCCGTACATGGAGATCGCAGATGGAGGACGTCGGTCGCCGCCGTAGAATAGGTTTAGGGTCGGGTTTCTTTTATTTTTTGTCCTATAAAAGTTCGAAATGTAATGAAAATCTGCCATGTTTGCATTAATCTCGGCCGGTGTATATGAACTTTCACAATAATATAGTATATTGTAGGAGTACTAGCAAGATGCCCGTGCGTTGCACGGAAGATCAAGATCTTGTGGGAGAAAAGGATGAACGAGGGAAGGCCTTATCTGCAAATGCACATTCACGCATTTCACATCTTTCTACATCTATGTGAACCTATGAAAGGGTTAACGTAAATTGCCTCTCTCTTTCCTCCCCTAATTTTCATGGTGGTGGGCCCCTCCCTCCCCCAATATACAATCAACATCTCACACATTTCACATTATGTTAATTACGTAACTGGGACTATGTAGGTGTAGCATTACTCGTCCTAAAAAACCCAACTAAGCCAACCTCCCAGCATATTGCACGGGAAAAGACCCGACCGCGCCGTTTTAGTCGGGATTACCGGATTACTACTAGTAGTATCGATGGATCGTGCGAAGCAACACGTTTTTTTGAGGGGGCGAAGCACCTAGTTTAAAAGGAAAAAAGGCGGTACACTCACAACACCCCTGTCGCGGTCGCATTGCACCCCACACACGTTCGATCCTGCACACGGCTCACGCAAACGGAACGCGCCTCGGCTTGCCTCTTCACTGACACGTGGGACTGCACTTGGAGAAACCGACCATACGCCAAACTCCCCCCGCCCACCGTGCGAAAATCCTCCCCCACCCAAAAATTCCCCACAAATCCTAGATTCAACCGCCCT
>NC_041386.1:99701715-99807307 GCF_002162155.2 Triticum dicoccoides
CCCTCCACTCCATTCGCTCCGCCAAAGCCGCCCTCCCCGCCACGCCGATATGTCGGTGCCGCGGTTCGTCGAGGGGACACACGGCGATCCTCTCACTCCTAGAGTACACTCTTGTAGACTGTCGTCCTCTAGCCGCGCCACCACCGCTGGCGACGTTCTTGTGGAGGCGCACGGCGGTCAGCGCCGCCACCGCTGGCGATGTTCGTGTGGAGATGCACTACGGTCAGATTCTCCCACGGTACGCGCATTCTAGACTGAGGCCCCGTGCATGTCTGCGTAGCGCTGAATGTTAGCTGATAGACGCTGTTAATCTCACTGTTTGCCGAAGTAGTTTACAGTCAATATGCTCTGCTTAAGAAGCTTCCTTGCCCTGTTCTGCACTCAATCTTCTTAGCTGAGATGGCATGCCAAGGCTAATTAGTTGCTAAAATATCCTACCATATATTTATTGTGACATAGATTGCCATGGTCTAGTAGCCAATCTGTTAGGTGAAATAGCTCTACACCATTTTATACTCGATCTTTGTTGTTGCGATGGCCTTCGATAGTTCCATGGCTGTGTGCTCGGCCTCATTGACTGCTAAAACATCCTGCCATAATTTAGGACTCAAATATGTTTGCTGAATTAGCTTTACATATATTTCGTTACTTAGATCTGCTCGTCCAAATATCTTGCCATAGCTTTAGACATCGACCTAGGTATTTTCTTCTGGACTTCACAAAAAAGCATATATGTTTTTCTTGTAATATCTAGTAGAAGAACTAATTTGTATGTCTAATAGATGGAAAATACTTGGATAACTTCTGCTCGAAGATTCTTCGCTGCATATGTCGAGGGGGTTGAAAACTTCATGAACTTTATCAGAACTAAGTACGGTGGTCCGAAATCAGATGTGCTCTGCCCGTGTAGCAGTTGTATGAATTCAGTTACAAGACCCCAGTCAACTGTGCAAAATCATCTACACTTGTATGGGATGTCGGTCACATATACTAGGTGGGTTCATCATGGTGAAGCTGTGAACGTCAATGTTGTTGACTACGTGGAAGCAGCAGATCACCATCTTGATCCGCCTGATGCTCAGGTGGAAGAGGAGGAGGAGGAGGTGGTGGCGGAGCCAGTGAGTTTGACCAACATTGAAACAATGCTACGAAATGCTCGTGCATTCCGTGAACTTTCACCTGCAGAAGAAAAACGGTGGGCCCGCATGTTGGAACATTGCAACGTGGCTGTCACCCCAGCAAATAAGGTGTTAGTATTATCAGCTATGGTCACCTTTCTTCAGGTGAAGACATCTGAGCGGATGACCAACAAATCATTCGATGCGATGTTGGCTGCTTTCCGCAAAGCTTTCCCAGATGCATCTGAGCTGCCACACACCTACAGTAAAATGAAGAATTTCCTTTATGCAGTTGGAATTGGATATGATATGATCCATGTTTGTAAGAATAATTGTGTTCTGTTCCGGAAGGATTATTCCAACTTAAGTGAATGCCCGAAATGCAAATCATCAAGATGGAAAGATGGCGATGCTGTGAAGAGGATTCCTCATAATGTTCTGAGACATTTTCCAATTACACCAAGATTGCAGAGGTTGTTTCATGATGCTGAAACAAGAGAGGATGTATTGTGGCATTCTAGGAACCAGGAGTACAGAGATCAGAATGTAATGAGCCATCCATCACATGGTAGTGAGTGGAAAAGCTTCAATCAGAAGCACGAAAAGTTTGCTGCTGACCCAAGAAACATTAGAATTGGCTTAGCTTCAGATGGATTTAACCCATTTGGCCACCACAGCGCCACATATAACATGTGGCCAGTGCTTGTTATCCCTTACAACATGCCTCCAAATGTCTGCACCAAAGAATCAAACTACATGATGGCCTTGCTCATCCCAGGTCCAAAAAGTCCTGGAAAGGATTTTGATTTGTTCATGGAGCCTCTTGTGGAGGAACTTCAACAACTATGGAGGGGTGTTCTCACTCGAGACCTATATAGCAGCCCACCAGCTGATTTCTTTCTGCGTGCTGTTATAATTTGGTGCATCCATGATTATCCGGCTTTGGGCACTATGTGAGGGCGAACGACACATGGTTACAATGCATGTGTTCGCTGTGACAGGATGATACGTCTCCAACGTATCTATAATTTTTGATTGCTCCATGCTATATTATCTTATATTTTGGACATTATTGGGCTTTATTACCCACTTTTATATTATTTTGGGACTAACCTATTAACCGGAGGCCCAGCCCAGAATTGCTGTTTTTTTGCCTATTTTAGGGTTTCGAAGAAAAGGAATATCAGACGGAGTCCAAACGGAATGAAACCTTCGGGAACGTGATTTTTGGAACGAACAAGATAAAGGAGACTTGGACCCTACGTCAAGCAACCAACAGGGAGGCCACGAGGTAGGGGGGAACGCCTACCCCCCCAGGCGCGCCCTCCACCCTCGTGGGCCCCTTGTTGCTCCACCGACGTACTTCTTCCTCCTATATATACCTACATACCCCTAAACGATCAGAATAGGAGCCAAAACCCTAATTCCACCGCCGTAACTTTCTGTATCCACGAGATACCATCTTGGGGCCTGTTTCGGAGCTCCGCCGGAGGGGGCATCGATCACGAAGGGCTTCTACATCAACACCATAGCCTCTCCGATGAAGTGTGAGTAGTTTACCTCAGACCTTCGGGTCCATAGTTATTAGCTAGACGGCTTCTTCTCTCTTTTTGGATCTCAATACGAAGGTCTCCCCCTCTCTTGTGGAGATATATTCGATGTAATCTTCTTTTGCGGGGTGTTTGTTGAGACCGATGAATTGTGGGTTTATGATGAAGTTTATCTATTAACAATATTTGAATCTTCTCCGAATTCTTTTATGTATGATTGGTTATCTTCGCAAGTCTCTTTGAATTATCAGTTTGGTTTGGCCTAATAGATTGATTGCAATGGGAGAAGTGCTTAGCTTTGGGTTCAATCTTGCGGTGTCCTTTCCCAGTGACAATAGGGGCAGCAAGGCACGTATTGTATTGTTGCCATCGAGGATAACAAGATGGGGTTTTCATCATATTGCATGAGTTTATCCCTCTACATCATGTCATCTTGCTTAAAGCGTTACTCTGTTCTCCTGAACTTAATACTCTAGATGCATGCTGGATAGCGGTCGATGTGTGGAGTAATAGTAGTAGATGCAGGCAGGAGTCGGTCTACTTGTCTTGGACGTGATGCCTATATACATGATCATACCTAGATATTCTCATAACTATGCTCAATTCTGTCAATTGCTCAACAATAATTTGTTCACCCACCGTAAAATACTTATGCTCTTGAGAGAAGCCACTAGTGAAACCTATGGCCCCCGGGTCTATCTTCATCATATTAATCTTCCAACAGTTAGTTATTGTCATTGCTTTTATTTTACTTTGCATCTTTATCATAAAAATACCAAAAATATTACCTTATCATATCTATCAGATCTCACTTTCGTAAGTGACCGTGTAGGGATTAACAACCCTTATCGCGTTGGTTGCGAGGATTTATTTGTTTTGTGCAGGTGCGAGGGACTCGCGCGTAGCCTCCTACTGGATTGATACCTTGGTTCTCAAAAACCGAGGGAAATACTTACGCTACTTTGCTGCATCACCCTTTCCTCTTCAAGGGGAAACCAACGCAGTGCTCCAGAGGTAGCAAGAAGGATTTCTGGCGCCGTTGCTGGGGAGGTCTACGCAAAACAAATATACCAAGTACCCATCACAAACTCTTATCTCCCGCATTACATTATTTGCCATTTGCCTCTCGTTTTCCTCACCCCCACTTCACCCTTACCGTTTTATTTGCCCTCTCTCTCTATCCTTCCTCTCTTTCTCTATTTGCCTCTTTTTCGCTTGCTCCTCGTTTGCTTGTGTGTTGGATTGCTTGCTTGTCACGATGGCTCAAGATAACACTAAATTGTGTGACTTTACCAATACCAACAACAATGATTTTATTAGCACTCGATTGCTCCTCTTACCGATGCTGAATCTTGTGAAATTAATGCTGCCTTGCTGAATCTTGTCATGAAAGATCTGTTTTCCGGCCTTCCTAGTGAAGATGTCGCTACCCATATGAATAGCTTCGTTGATTTGTGTGACATGCAAAAGAAGAAAGATGTTGATAATGATATTGTTAAACTGAAGCTATTTCCTTTTTCGCTTAGAGATCGTGCTAAAGCTTGGTTTTCGTCTTTGCCTAAAAATAGTATTGATTCTTGGAATAAGTGCAAAGATGCTTTTATCTCTAAGTATTTTCCTCCCGCTAAGGTCATCTCTCTTAGAAACATTATGAATTTTAAGCAACTTGATCATGAACATGTTGCACAAGCTTGGGAGAGGATGAAATTGATGATACGTAATTGCCCAACACATGGTTTGAATTTGTGGATGATTATACAATTTTTTTATGCCGGATTGAATTTTGCTTCTAGAAATCTTTTAGATTCTGCCGCGGGAGGCACTTTTATGGAAATCACTTTACGAGAAGCTACTAAACTCCTAGATAATATAATGGTTAATTATTCTCAATGGCACACTAAAAGACTAATAAGAAAGTGCATGCGATAGAGGAAATTCATGTTTTGAGTGGAAAGATAGATGAACTTATGAAATTATTTGCTACTAAGAGTGTTTCTTCTGATCCTAATGATATGCCTTTGTCTACTTTTATTGAGAATAATAATGAATCTATGGATGTGAATTTTGTTGGTAGGAATAATTTTGGTAACAACGCGTATAGAGGAAACTTTAATCCTAGGCCTTATCCTAGTAATTCCTCTAATAATTATGGTAATTCCTACAACAATTATTATGGAAATTATAATAATATGCCCTCTGATTTTTAATCTAATATTAAAGAATTTATTACTTCGCAAAAGAATTTCAATGCTTTGATTGAAGAAAAATTGCTTAAGATTGATGAGTTGGCTAGGAACGTTGATAGAATTTCTCTTGATGTTGATACTTTGAAACTTAGATCTATTCCACCTAAGCATGATACCAATGAGTCTCTCAAAGCCACGAGAATTTCCATTGATGAGTGCAAAGAAAGAACCGCTAGGATGCGTGCTAAGAAAGATTCCTTTATAAGAGCGTGTTCTTCTAGTTTTCATGATAATAAAGATGAAGATCTAAAAGTTATTGATGTGTCCCCTATTAAATCTTTGTTTTGCAATATGAATCTTGATAATTATGGGACTGAATATGATCCACCTTTACCTAGAAGGCTTTCCAAAAATTTGGAGTTTTTAGATCTTGATGCTAAAATTGATAAAAGTGGGATTGAAGAGATCAAAACTCTAGATGTTAATGAACCTACTATTTTGGATTTTAAGGAATTTAACTATGATAATTGCTCTTTGATAGATTGTATTTCCTTGTTGCAATCCGTGCTAAATTCTCCTCATGCTTATAGCCAAAATTTTACCAAACATATCGTTGATGCTTTGATGCAATCTTATGAAGAAAAACTTGAGTTGGAAGTTTCTATCCCTAGAAAACTTAAAGATGAGTGGGAACCAAGTACTAAAATTAAAATTAAAGATCATGAGTGCTATGCTTTGTGTGATTTGGGTGCTAGTGTTTCCACGATTCCAAAGACTTTGTGTGATTTGTTAGGTTTCCCTGATTTTGATGATTGCTCCTTAAACTTGCACCTTGTGGATTCCACTATTAAGAAACCTATGGGAAGAATTAATGATGTTCTTATTTTTGAAAATAGGAACTATGTGCCCGTAGGTTTTATTGTTCTTGACATAGATTGCAATCCTTCATGTCCTATTATTCTTGGTAGACCTTTCCTTAGAACGATTGGTGCGATTATTGATATGAAGGAAGGAAATATTAGATTCCAATTTTTGTTAAGGAAAGGCATGGAACACTTCCCTAGAAAGAAAATTAAATTACCTTATGAATCTATTATGAGAGCCACTTATGGATTGCCTACCAAAGATGGCAATACCTAGATCTATCCTTGCTTTTTATGCCTAGCTAGGGGCGTTAAACGATAGCGCTTGTTAGGAGGCAACCCAATTTTATTTTTTATTCCTTGATTTTTTCTCCTGTTTAGTAATAAATAATTTATATAGCCTCTGTTTTGGTTGTGTTTTTTGTGTTTAATTAGTGTTTGTGCCAAGTAGAACCATTGGGAAGACTTGGGGAAAGTCTTGTTAATCTTGCTGTAAAAAACAGAAACTTTAGCGCTCACGAGAACTGCTGCCATTTTTATGTGGAAAGTGCTATTTAGATAATTCTTTTTGAAGATGATTAATAGATAAATTCCTCACGTCCATAAATTTATTTTAGAATTTTTGGGGTTCCAGATCTTGCACTAGCTACAGATTACTACAGACTGTTCTGTTTTTGACAAATTCTGTTTTTCGTGTGTTGTTTGCTTATTTTGATGAATCTATGGCTAGTAAAATAGTTTATAAACCATAGAGAAGTTGGAATACAGTAGGTTTAACACCAATATAAATAAATAATGAGTTCATTACAGTACCTTGAAGTGGTCTTTTGTTTTCTTTCGCTAACGGTGCTCACGAGATTTTCTACTTTAAGTTTTGTGTTGTGAAGTTTTCAAGTTTTGGGTAAGAATTTGATGGATTATGGAACAAGGAGTGGCAAGAGCCTAAGCTTGGGGATGCCCATGGCACCCCCAAGATAATTTAAGGACACCTAAAAGCCAAAGCTTGGGGATTCCCCAGAAGGCATCCCCTCTTTCGTCTACTTCTATCGGTAACTTTACTTGGAGCTATATTTTTATTCACCAGATGATATGAGTTTTCCTTGGAGCGTCTTGTATGATTTGAGTATTTGCTTTTTAGTTTACCACAATCATCTTTTCCATACACACCTTTTGAGAGAGACACACATGATTCGAAAATTATTAGAATACTCTATGTGCTTCACTTATATCTTTTGAGTTATATAGTTTTGCTCTAGTACTTCACTTATATCTTTTAGAGCACGGTGGTGGATTTGTTTTATAGAAACTATTGATCTCTCATGCTTCACTTAGATTATTTTGAGAGTCTTAAATAGCATGGTAATTTGCTTAAATAATCCTAATATGCTAGGTATTCAAGATTAGTAAAAACTTTCTTATAAGTGTTTTGAATACTAAGAGAAGTTTGATGCTTGATGATTGTTTTCAGATATGGAGGTAGTGATATTAAATTTGTGCTAGTTGAGTAATTGTCAAATTGAGAAATACTTGTGTTGAAGTTTGCAAGTCCCGTAGCATGCACGTATGGTAAATGTAATGTAACAAATTTGAAACATGAGGTGTACTTTGATTGTCCTCCTTATGAGTGGCGGTCGGGGACGAGCGATGGTCTTTTCGTACCAATCTATCCCCCTATGAGCATGCGCGTAGTGCTTGGTTTTTGATGACTTGTAGATTTTTGCAATAAGTATGTGAGTTCTTTATGACTAATGTTGAGTCCATGGATTATACGCACTCTCACCCTTCCATCATTGCTAGCCTCTTCGGTACCGTGCATTGCCCTTTCTCACATTGAGAGTTGGTGAAAATTTCACCGGTGCATCCAAACCCCGTGATATGATACGCTCTTTCACACATAAACCTCCTTATATCTTCCTGAAAACAGCCACCATACCTACCTATTATGGCATTTCCATAGCCATTCCGAGATATATTGGCATGCAACTTTCCACCATCCCGTTTATCATGACACGTTCATCATTGTCATATTGCTTTGCATGATCATGTAGTTGACATCGTATTTGTGGCAAAGCCACCGTTCATAATTTTTCGTACATGTCACACTTGATTCATTGCATATCCCGGTATACCGACGGAGGCATTCATATAGAGTCGTACCTTGTTCTAGTATCGAGTTGTAATCATTGAGTTGTAAATAAATAGAAGTGTGATGATCATCATTTAATAGAGCATTGTCCCAATAAAAAAAGAGAAAGTCCAAATAAAAAAAAGAAGGCCCAAAAAATGAAAAGGAACAATGCTACTATCTTTTTTTCCACACTTGTTCTTCAAAGTAGCACCATGATCTTCATGATAGAGAGTCTCTTATCTTGTCACTTTCATATACTAGTGGGAATTTTTCATTATATAACTTGGCTTGTATATTCCAACAATGGGCCTCCTCAAGTGCCCTAGGTCTTCGTGAGCAAGCAAGTTGGATGCACACCCACTAGTTTCTTTTGTTGAGCTTTCATACATTTATAGCTCTAGTGCATCCGCTGCATGGCAATCCCTACTCCTTGCATTAACATCAATCGATGGGCATCTCCATAGCTCATTGATTAGCCTTGTTGATGTGAGACTTTCTCATTTTTTGTCTTCTCCACATAACCCCCATCATTATACTCTATTCCACCCATAGTCCTATATCCATGGCTCATGCTCATGTATTGCGTGAAGGTTTATAAAGTTTGAGATTACTAAAGTATGAAACAATTGCTTGGCTTGTCATCGGGGTTGTGCATGATGAGAGCATTCTTGTGTGATGAAAATGGAGCATGACTAAACTATACGATTTTGTAGGGATGAACTTTCTTTGACCATGTTATTTTGAGAAGACATAATTGCTTAGTTAGTATGCTTGAAGTATTATTATTTCTATGTCAATATTAAAATTTTATCTTGAATCTTTCGGATCTAAATATTCATGCCACAATTAAGAAGAATTACATTGAAATTATGCCAAGTAGCATTCCATATCAAAAATTCTGTTTTTATCATTTACCTACTCGAGGACGAGCAGGAATTAAGCTTGGGGATGCTTGATACGTCTCCAGCGTATCTATAATTTTTGATTGCTCCATGCTATATTATCTTCTGTTTTGGACATTATTGGGCTTTATTATCCACTTTTATATTATTTTTGGGACTAACCTATTAACCAGAGGCCCAGCCCAGAATTATAGTTTTTTTTGCCTATTTTAGGGTTTCGAAGAAAAGGAATATCAAACAGAGTCCAAACGGAATGAAACCTTCGGGAACGTGATTTTTGGAACAAACAAGATCCAGGAGACTTGGACCCTACGTCAAGCAACCAATAGGGAGGCCACGAGGTAGGGGGGCACGCCTACCCCCCAGGCGCGCCCTCCACCCTCGTGGGCCCCCTCTTGCTCCACCAACGTACTTCTTCCTCCTATATATACCCACGTACCCCCAAACAATCAGAACAGGAGCCAAAACCCTAATTCCACCACCGTAACTTTCTGTATCCACGAGATCCCATCTTGGGGCCTGTTTCGGAGCTCCACCGGAGGGGGCATCGATCACGGAGGGCTTCTACATCAACACCATAGCCTCTCCGATGAAGTGTGAGTAGTTTACCTCAGACCTTCGGGTCCATAGTTATTAGCTAGATGGCTTCTTCTCTCTTTTTGGATCTCAATACAAAGTTCCCCCCCTCTCTTGTGGAGATCTATTCGATGTAATCTTCTTTTGCGGTGTGTTTGTTGAGACTGATGAATTGTGGGTTTA
Organism: Triticum dicoccoides; assembly: GCF_002162155.2. NCBI lineage: Eukaryota > Viridiplantae > Streptophyta > Magnoliopsida > Poales > Poaceae > Triticum > Triticum dicoccoides. The sequence continues at coordinate 99,711,222 of NC_041386.1, forward strand.
TGATCAAGTTTATCTATGAACAATATTTGAATCTTCTCTGAATTCTTTTATGCATGATTGGTTATCTTTGCAAGTCTCTTCGAATTATCAGTTTGGTTTGGCCTACTAGACTGATCTTTCTTGCAATGGGAGAAGTGCTTAGCTTTGGGTTCAATCTTGCGGTGTCCTTTCCTAGTGACAGTAGGGGCAGCAAGGTACGTATTGTATTGTTGCCATCGAGGATAACAAGATGGGGTTTTCATCATATTGCATGAGTTTATCCCTCTACATCATGTCATCTTGCTTAAAGCGTTACTCTGTTCTCTTGAACTTAATACTCTAGATGAATGCTGGATGGCGGTCGACGTGTGGAGTAATAGTAGTAGATGCAGGCAGGAGTCGGTCTACTTGTCTTGGACGTCATGCCTATATACATGATCATACCTAGATATTCTCATTACTATGCTCAATTCTGTCAATTGCTCAACAGTAATTTGTTCACCCATAGTAAAATACTTATGCTCTTGAGAGAAGCCACTAGTGAAACCTATGGCCCCCGGGTCTATCTTCATCATATTAATCTTCCAACACTTAGTTATTTTCATTGCTTTTATTTTACTTTGCATCTTTATCATAAAAATACCAAAAATATTATCTTATCATATCTATCAGATCTCACTCTTGTAAGTGACCGTGTAGGGATTGACAACCCCTTATCGTGTTGGTTGCGAGGATTTATTTGTTTTGTGCAGGTGCGAGGGACTCGCGCATAGCCTCCTACTGGATTGATACCTTGGTTCTCAAAAAATGAGGGAAATACTTACGCTACTTTGCTGCATCACCCTTTCCTCTTCAAGGGAAAACCAACGCAGTGCTCAAGAGGTAGCATAGAAATCCGCTGTCATACGCAATACTTAGCAAGATCTGTTACATTGGACACCGCCGTTTCCTTGCCAAGGACAAGCCGCATCCTAGAAAATACCGAAGACATGTGTTCAATGCAAAGCATGAAAACCGTGATGCGCCAAAGAGGCTCACCGCCGATGAGTTGCAAGTGGAATTAGAGAAGGTCGGGCATATTACACCAGGAAACCATCCTGATAATGGTAGCGGGAAAAGGAAGCGTGGCAAGGCAGAAGAGAGATTATTGTTTACCCGTAGGTCCACTTTGTGGGACTTGGAGTATTGGAAAGATTTGGATCTGCGGCATAATCTTGATGTGATGCACATCGAGAAAAATATATGTGACAACATTATCGGCACACTTCTTAATATTGAAGGCAAGACGAAAGATACCTTAAAATCTAGGATTGATTTGACATACCTGGGTATCAGACAGGATTTGCAGGTGTAAGATGAAGGTAAACCACGGGATATGGCACCATCTGTGTACATCTTGGACAAGGTAAAAAGAAAAGAATTCTGCGAGGTCCTGTCACGTGTGAGACTCCCACATGGATTTGCTTCCAACCCTGAAAGGAGAGTCAGTGCAGATGGAAACAAGGTACAAGGGTTGACAACTCATGACTGCCACGTCCTACTTCAAAGGGTTTTACTTGTTATGCTTAGATGATTGGGCTGCCCTGACTTATACAAAGCAGTTGCAGAGTTGGGACAATTCTTTAGGTAACTCCGCAGTAGAAATATCAGGATAGATGCTTTGGAGCGTCTTAGAGACAAGATACCAACTATCCTATGCGACCTTGAGAAGATATATCCTCCAACCTTCTTTGATGTGATGGTGCATTTGGTTGTTCATCTACCTGATGAGGCACTACTTAGAGGTCCAGTAGAGTATGGCTAGATGTACCCTATTGAAAGGCGGCTAGGCACTTTCAAGGGCTATGTTAGGAACAGAGCTAGACCCGAGGGTTCCATTGCAGAGGCCTACATTGCTATAGAAGCGTTGACATTCTGCTCAAAATACATTGAAACAGCTGATCAGCTTAGCAAAGAGGTGGATGAAGACAATCCCGGGCTCAATGTTTTCGATTATTCTGTTCGAGTTACAAGGAAGAGTCGACAAGAGGACAAACCTAAAGATTTGGACAAAATGGGTTGGTATGTGTTGAATAACTGTCCTGAGATACTACCTTATATCAAGTAAGTGCTAAGTACTGCGGCTTATACATCGTAATCTACTAAACTTGCAGCACATTCTTATATATTTAGATGTTTGACGCAATCACTATGTTGTGCAGCATCTACAAAAAGGAGTTACTGCCGCAAAATCTAAGAAACATTAACAAACTAGTTATGGCAGGATTTGCGAAATGGTTCAAGAGCCATGTAAGCTTTTGAATTGCAATGTCAGTTTTTTTTAATATATGGAGTACATAAGATGATCAGCTTGTCTATTTTCTAACCATAGGTTAAGAAGATGCAGGAGGATGGGCAGGTAGTTTATGATGCCCTTTACTCACTAGCAATGGGTCCTGATACTCGGGTAAGACATTATGAATCTTGCATTGTTGGAGATGTGCGCTACAACACCCTTGCACGAGACGAAGGCAGGAAGACACAAAACAGTGCCATCATGAGCACGAATACGTATGATAAAGAGACAACTGAAATGTATGCTAACATAACAGACATTTTTCAGTTGCAGTATATCTCCAGTTTCGAGGATCATCAGTGTGTGGTTCTGTTGTGTTGTCGTTCGTATAACCTATTTTCCGGGATCGCAAAACCTAGAGTTGATGATTATTTCAAATCCATCAATGTGAAGGCGGCATACCAGACCAACGAGCCTTTTATTTTGGCAAATCAAGCAACACAGATATTTTTCTTGGAAGACACATTTGCATGTAGCGATGACTGGAGAGTATTGCAAAGGTTTGAGCACATGAATTCGTTTAATGAAGTTGCACAACAAGATGATGCTTACACTGCTCCTGATGTACAAGATAACACAGATGTTCCTAATATCTTTGAGAACAATCACGTCAATGACGCCGGCGAAAAGATTGCATGTCGTGCTGTGGACATACAAGAGTTGATCAAGAAGAAGCCAACGTTCGAGGACGAAGAAGAAAATGACACCATGGGGAATTACGATTCAGACTGATACACATGGCGAAGATGTTGACGCTACTGCTGCGGATGATGATTACATTGCTTTTGTCGTATTTGCCTGTCAGAAGACGTTTTTTATCTACTATGTGAAATTGTGTTTGCTATGACAACTGAAACCTGCTGAACATGTTGTTTAGTATTTTTCTGTGAGAACATAACTTGTTATGTATGCTAATTTGTGTTTGGTGATTGTATGACGATTAAAACATGATGACATTGCTGTTTAGTTGTACTCATATTTGGCTGTGAAACTTGAATTTGATGACATAGTTTGCTGTTGGACTGCAATTTGCTCGACGTCTTCGAATGAGAACAAAGTTGACCCGACAGGGCCTCTGCTAATTTATTTATTTATTACCAAAAGGGCCTTTGCTATTTATTTATTTATGAGCAAAAGGGGATACCCCCTGATTTCCGTTAATAGAAATCATTAGATGTTCACAACACTACGCCCAGCCTGCTACGCAGGTTTCATTCATTACTAGTTTCAGCAAAGTGCTCATGTCATAACCACTGAATACATCACGAGTGCTACATACACTGCAAATAAAGAGACAATCATCCTATAGAGCACATCGATTTTGCCCATTATCTTCACAAGCTCTTTCATCTCCTCATTGCTGTCAAGGCCATTCATCAGTTGTTGCTTGGCCATGATCAGAGGAACTGCATCTTTAACCTTCTGCTCTGCATCTTCCTCTTCTACTGTTCCTTCAGTTACTTGTCCAACACCCCAACCTGCTGGTATTGGGATTCCTCAGATAAGAAAATAATCAGCGTAGTTGCACTCCCCCACATCAGCAACTTCCCAGAAATACAAATCACATGAATCTTCCCTTTTCTGCACGAATCAAATTGGAAGATCATCAACAAAACTATTAAAAAAATCAGCAACTGAAAGCAGCAGAGCAACACTTAGACATATTATTACCCCATGATTCGGGCATTTGTAGAAGACTCGGCTAGGGTTGAGGATTGTGGTTGAGACGCGACGGATGACTCTGCGTGATTTGCAGCAGTGGCACCACACCAACGGTAGTGGGTTGCGAGGAGCAACCGGCTGCGGTGCGCATGCCGGCGGGGATGTGATGAGACCCACATGCGATGGTACGGGTGGTGACTTGGCGCATATTTGGTTGTTGCCTGCTGAAGAGAGGGTGGACGAGCAGCCAGGGGACATGGTTGCTGCAGCCAGAGCTTCTGATGCTAGGCAGAGTAAGTAGAGAAGAGGAGAAGCGAACATTGGATATGTCAGTTTCATTACTTGCAGAGTAGCATAGCACCATATATAGTCATAGTCTTAGTTTGGATTCGAACCAGCTACAGGAGCACGTCTCTCTTGTTTCTAAAACTCTACAATGTCTCTTTACTGGTACACTAGCTTATTCTGTATGCCTTCTCAAGTCTTTGATTCCTCCACCTGACATCTGGGACCCACCGGAAGGGCCTCTGTATTTCGTGAAAAAAACGTGCCCCCCGCTGACAGGTCGGACCCACCAGCTATCTTCGTACGCAAGGAAGTGCCTCCTTATTACGCAGAAAAAAATGAATACTCCCCCAGCCAGCTGGAACCCAGCATCGTGGGAGGCTGATCGACTTGTGGGCCTACCAAGTTGACAGGGACGGAGGGCTTTGTCAACTTAGTCAATATGAACGATTCTAGCTCCAGTTACCGTACGATGCTCATCCAACGGCAGTAGTGCTTCTTCAACCTCTGGTCTTCTTGCTCCAGCCACCCAAACCAGCACCGGTCGTGTCGCATGCTCCTGTCTCCCGTGGCCGGCTGTGATGCCGCGGAGGCCTCACCGCCCCTACTACTCCCACCGCTGGCCAGGGCATCCCTCTACTCACCCACACCCCCTGTTATTCTGCGGCGACGTGATGACCCACAAGTATAGGGGATCTATCATAGTCCTTTCGATAAGTAAGAGTGTCGAACCCAACGAGGAGCAGAAGGAAATGATAAGCGGTTTCCAGCAAGGTATTCTCTGCAAGTACTGAAATAAGTGGTAACAGATAGTTTTGTGATAAAATAATTTGTAACGAGCAACAAGTAACAAAAGTAAATAAGGTGCAGCAAGGTGGACCAATCCTTTTTGTAACAAAGGACAAGCCTGGACAAACTCTTATAAGATGTAAAGCGCTCCCGAGGATACATGTGAATATCGTCAAGCTAGTCTTCATCATGTTCATATGATTCGCGTTCGGTACTTTGATAATTTGGTATGTGGGTGGACCGGTGCTTGGGTACTGTCCTTACTTGGACAAGCATCCCACTTATGATTAACCTCTATTACAAGCATCCGCCACTACAACAAAAGTATTAAGGTAAACCTAACCATAGCATGAAACATATGGATCCAAATCGGCCCCTTACAAAGCAACACATAAACTAGGGTTTAAGCTTCTGTCACTCTAGCAACCCATCATCTACTTATTACTTCCCAATGCCTTCGTCTAGGCCCAAATAATGGTGAAGTGTCATGTAGTCGATGTTCACATAACACCACTAGAGGAGAGACAACATACATCTCATCAAAATATCGAACGAATACCAAATTCACATGACTACTAATAGCAAGACTTCTCCCATGTCCTCAGGAACAAAAGTAACTACTCACAAAGCATAAACATGTTCATAATCAGAGGGGTATTAATATGCATATAGGATCTGAACATATGATCTTCCACCAAATAAACGAACTAGCATCAACTACAAGGAGTAATTAACACTACTAGCAACCTACTAGCACCAATCCCGGACTTGGAGACAAGAATTGAATACAAGAGATGAACTAGGGTTTTGAGAGGAGATGGTGCTGATGAAGATGTTGATGGAGATTACCCTCTCCCGATGAGAGGAGCGTTGGTGATGACGATGGCGATGATTTCCCCCTCTGGGAGGGAAGTTTCCCTGGCAGAACAGCTCCGCCAGAGCCCTAGATTGGTTCCGCCAAGGTTCCGCCTCGTGGCGGCGGAGTTTCGTCCGAGAAGATGGCTTATGACTTTTTCCCATCGAAAGACTCCATATAGCAGAAGATGGCCACCGGAGGGCCACTAGGGGGCCCACGAGGTAGGGGGGGGGTGCGCCCCCACCCTCGTGGGCAGGGTGTGGCCCCCCTGGTGAAGTTCTTGCTCTCAGTATTTTTTATATATTTGGAAAACATCTTTCATGAAGTTTCAGGACTTTTGGAGCTGTGCAAAATAGGTCTATAATATTTGCTCCTTTTCCAGCCCAGAATCCCAGCTACCGGCATTCTCCCTCTTTATGTAAACCTTGTAAAATAAGAGAGAATAGGCATAAGTATTGTGACATAATGTGTAATAATAGCCCATAATGCAATAAATATCGATATAAAAGCATGATGCAAAATGGACGTATCAACTCCCCCAAGCTTAGACCTCTCTTGTCCTCAAGCGAAAAGCCTAAATCGAAAATATGTCCACATGTTTAGAGATAGAGGTGTCGATAAAAATAAAATACGGACATGAGGGCATTATGATCATTGTTAGAACAGCTACTTTTATAATTCTTGTCATATAATCTCTAATGCTAGAGTAATAATTCAATCACAATATCAAGTATGGATTGTAAACTTCATTGAAAACTAACAACTACAATCTCAGTCATTGAAGCAATTGCAATTTATCATAACATAGGAAAGAGTCAATGTATAAGAGCTTTTCAGCAAGTCCACATACTCAACTATCATATAATCTTTCACAATTGCTGACGCTCACGCAATACTTATGAGTATGGAGTTTTAAGACACAGAGAAAGATAGGGGTTTATAGTTTTGCCTCCCAACGTTTTACCTCAAGGGTAATGTCAACAGTAATAGTTCATGAAAACTCACATCCAATTAGCCATATATACCAGGATCTTTCCAACATATTGTTCTTGCCAAAGGATAAAATGTAAAAAGGAAGGGTGAAGATCACCATGACTCTTATGCAATGTAGGAGATAAAAGTAAAATATAGGCCCTTCACAGAGGGAAGCAGAGGTTTTCATGCGCTTTTATGGTTGGATGCACAAAATCTTAATGCGAAAGAACGTCACTTTATGTTGCCACTTGTGATATGGACCTTTATTATGCAGTCTGTCGCTTTTATTACTTACATATCACACGATCGTATAAAGCTTATTTCCTCCACACCAATCAATCATACATATTTAGAGAGCAATTTTTATTGCTTGCATCGATGACAACTTACTTGATGTATCTTACTCAATCCATAGGTAGATATGGTGGACTCTTATGGCAAGACTGGTTTAAGGGTATTTGGAAGCACAAGTAGTATCTCTACTCGGTGCAATGAATTTGGCTAGCATGAGGGGGAAAAGCAAGCTCATCATGTTGGAAGATCCAAGACAATATAATTCATCTCAGATGTAAGAAAACATAACCCATTATGTTGTCTTCCTTGTCCAATGTCAACTCTTTTAGCATGTCATATTTTAATGAGTGCTCACAATCATAAAAGGTGTCCAAGATAGTATATTTATATGTGAAGACCTCTCTTTCTTTATTACTTCCTATTAGTTGCAACGATGACCAAAACTATGTTTGTCAACCCTCAACGACTTTTATTCATCACACTCTTCTATGTTAGCTCATTACTCTCCATAAGACTCACATGATCTCTTTGTTTCTTTTTATTTCTTTCTCCTTTCTTTTATTCCCTTAGGATCATGGCAAAATAATCAAGCCCTTGACTCAGCACTAATCTTTATCATATAGCTCACGGACTCGATTACATAGAAGGATAATAAAGCAAAACTCACGACTAGATCATACTAAGAACTTTTATTCTACTAGATCAAGATATTACCAAAAGGATCGAACTAAGAAAAACGGTAAAGATAAAAGTGATGGTGATACGATACCGGGGCACTCCCCCAAGCTTGGCAGTTGCCAAGTGGAGTGTCCATACCAGATACTCAATTCTTCTTTGTTGGTGGAGACGGTGGGGATGTTGATGATGGATAGTCGCACATTGAGCGTAGGAGGTCTTCTAACTTGCGGTTAATGCCCTTGAGTGCGATGATATGCTCCTTCAACAAAATATTTTCACGTGTGAGATACTTATTTTGTATATGAGCTAACTCAATCATCTTGAAAGCTTCGATTTCTATTGGGGTAAGAAGATTGTGATCCAGTTGAAGGGTGTCTTCTGTTGCCGGAACTTGGTCCTCCATGGCCTTCTTGATCCCTTCATCCTTGTTGATATCCATATGTTCTTCTCTCTTCAGCTCTATCTTCATTAGCCAAGCATCGTTGCCCTCATGGTTGGAGGAGGAGGGAGATGACATAGTGCCTGGCCTTGACAACCCTGACAGAAAATAGCTCGAAACAAAGACATGAGATTTTTGCGTGATACGGGAGTCAAAACCCCCGGGAGGTTATATAATGAATTTTTACCAACCAGAATACGTGTCGTGTATGAAAACGGAGTTCGGAGAGCACACGAGGTGACCACGAGGTAGGGGGCGCACCTAGTAGGGTAGGGCGCACCCTCCACCCTCGTGGAGCCCTCATGTCCTTCCCAGAATGCTGCTTATTTTTCTATTTTTCTGAATATTCCAAAATGGAGAAATATTGCCTTAAAAACTGTTTTGGAGTCGGTTTGCTTACCGTACCACATACCTATTCCTTTTCGGAGTCTGAAACGTTCTGGAAAGTGTCCCTTATGTATTCCTCTGGGGTTATGGTTTCGATAACATTGGTTTCAACATTTATGGGATTATCTGAGATATAGTGTTTGATTCTTTGACCGTTCACCACCTTTGGATTTGTGCCTTCGAAGTTGTTGATTTTTATGGCACCGGAATGGTAGACCTCCTCGATAACGTAAGGACCTTCCCATTTAGAGAGAAGCTTTCCTGCAAAAAATCTTAAACGAGAGTTGTATAGCAATACATAATCACCTACATTAAACTCACGCTTTTGTATCCTTTTATCATGCCATCTTTTAACTTTTTCTTTAAACAACTTGGCATTTTCGTAGGCTTGGGTTCTCCATTCATCAAGTGAGCTAATATCAAATAACCACTTCTCACCAGCAAGTTTAAAATCATAATTGAGTTCTTTAATAGCCCAATAAGCCTTGTGTTCTAGTTCGAGAGGTAAATGGCATGCTTTTCCATAGACCATTTTATACGGAGACATACCCATAGGATTTTTATATGCAGTTCTATAGGCCCATAATGCATCATCATGTTTCTTGGACCAATTCTTTCTAGACCGATTAACAGACTTTTGCAAAATTAATTTGAGTTTTCTATTACTCAATTCTACTTGACCACTAGACTGAGGGTGATAAGGAGATGCAATTCTATGATTAACATCATATTTAGCAAGCATTTTACGGAAAGCACCATGAATAAAATGTGAACCACCATTAGTCATTAAATATCCAGGGACTCCAAATCTTGGAAAAATAACTTCTTTAAGCATTTTAATAGAAGTGTTATGATCAGCACTACTAGTTGGAATAGCTTCTACCCACTTAGTAACGTAATCAACAACAACTAAAATATGTGTATAACCATTAGAGGAAGGAAAAGGTCCCATATAGTCAAAGCCCCAAATATCAAATGGTTCAATAACAAGTTAATAATTCATAGGCATTTCTTGGCGTCTACTAATATTACCAATTCTTTGACATTCATCACAAGATAAGACAAACTTACCGGCATCCTTGAAGAGAGTAGGCCAATAAAAACCAGATTGCAATACCTTATGTGCAGTCCTATCTCCAGCATGGTGTCCTCCATAAGCTTTGGAGTGACACTTGCGTAGGATCTATTCCTGTTCATGCTCAGGTACACAACGTCTAATAACACCATCTACTCCTTCTTTATAAAGATGTGGGTCATCCCAAAAGTAATGCCTCAAATGATAGAAGAACTTTTTCTTTTGCTGGTATGTGAAACTAGGTGGTATAAACTTAGCAACGATGTAATTAGCATAATCAGCATACCATGGAGCAGTATGAGAAGCATTTATGTCATTTAATTGCTCATCAGGAAAGCTATCATCAATAGGTAGTGGGTCATCAAGCACATTTTCTAACTTAGACAAGTTATCTGCAACGGGGTTCTCAGCTCCTTTTCTATCAACAATATGCAATCAAATTCTTGTAGCAAGAGAACCCATCTAATAAGTCTAGGTTTAGCATCTTTCTTTTCCACAAGATATTTAATAGCAGCATGATCAGTGTGAATAGTTACTTTAGAATCAACAATATAAGGTCTAAACTTATGACAAGGAAATACAACTACTAAGAATTCTTTTTCAGTAGTAGCATAATTTCTTTGAGCATTGTCTAGAGTTTTACTAGCATATTGAATAACATTTAGTTTCTTATCAACTCTTTGTCCTAGAACAACACCTACAGCATAATCACTAGCATCACACATAATTTCAAAGGGTAAATTCCAATCAGGTGGCTGAACAATAGGTGCAGAGATCAATGCTTTCTTAAGTATTTCAAATGCTTCTATGCAATCATCATCAAAGACAAATGGTATATCTTTTTGTAATAAATTAGTCAGAGGCCGAGAAATTTTTGAGAAGTCCTTAATGAACCTCCTATAAAAACCGGCATGACCAAGGAAACTTCTTATACCTTTGATGTCCTTGGGACATGGCATCTTTTCAATAGCATCAACCTTGGCTTTATCAACTTCAATACCTCTTTCAGAAACTTTATGCCCCAAGACAATACCTTCATTCACCATAAAGTGGCACTTTTCCCAATTCAGGACAAGATTAGTCTCTTCACATCTCTGCAAAACTCGATCAAGGTTGCTCAAGCAATCATCAAAAGATGATCCATAGACAGAAAAGTCGTCCATGAAAACCTCACAAATCTTTTCACAAAAGTCAGAGAATATAGCCATCATGCATCTTTGAAAGGTAGAAGGTGCATTACATAAACCAAAAGGCATACGTCTATAAGCAAAAGTACCAAAAGGGCATGTAAAAGTAGTCTTTGATTGATCTTTGGCTGACACAGGTATCTGAGAGAAACCAAAATAACCATCTAGAAAGCAAAAATGTGTATGTTTAGATAATCTTTCTAGCATTTGATCGATAAAAGGTAAGGGGTAATGATTCTTTTTAGTAGCCTTATTTAATTTGCAGAAATCTATTACCATCCTATAACCTGTAATAATTCTTTGAGGAATCAATTCATCTTTATCATTAGGAACAACAGTAATACCTCCCTTCTTAGGGACACAATGGACAGGGCTTACCCACTGACTATCAACAACGGGATAAATTATACCTGCCTCAAGGAGCTTTAGTATCTCCTTTCTTACCACTTCTTTAATTTTAGGATTCAGCCGGCGTTGATGATCATGAACTGGTTGAGCATCTTCTTCCAAATTAATTTTATGTTGACATAGAGTGGGACTAATGCCCTTAAGATCATCAAGAGTATACCCAATAGCAGCATAGTGCTTCTTCAGAGTTTTCAATAATTTCTCTTCTTCATGCTCTGAAAGGTTAGCACTAATAATAACAGGATATATCTTTTTCTCATCAAGATAAGCATATTTAAGAGTATCAGGTAACGGTTTAAGCTCAAACACGGGATCACCCTTGGGTGGAGGAGGATCCCCTAGGATTTCAACATGTAAATTGTTTTTCAGAATAGGTTCCTGTTTAAAGAATACTTCATCTAATTCCCTTCTTTCATTCATAAACATATCATTTTCATGGTCTAGCAAGTATTGTTCTAAAGGATCACTAGGAGGTACGGCAATAGAAGCAAGACCAATAATTTCATCCTTACTAGGTAATTCTTCTTCACGGTGTTGTCTACTAAATTTGTAAAAATTAAATTCATGAGTCAGATCATCTAAACAGATAGTAACAACATCTCTTTTGCAATCTATGGTAGCATTAACAGTGTTCAAGAAGGGTCTACCAAATATAATGGGACAAAAGCTATCTTGTGGGGAACCAAGAATAAGAAAATCAGCAGGATATTTAGTTTTCCCACACAAGACTTCAACATCTCTAACAATTCCCATTGGTGAAATAGTATCCCTATTGGCAAGTTTAATTGTGACATCAATATCTTCCATCTCAGCAGGTGCAATATCATGCATAACTTCTTGGTATAAGGAATAAGGTATTGCACTAGCACTAGCAGCCATATCACATAAGCCTTGATAACAATGATCTCCTATTTTAACAGAAATAACAAGCATGCCTACCACAAGTCTAGGTTTATCTTTATCACGGGGTTTAGCAATTCTAGCAGTTTCATTACAAAATAAATAACATGCCCATCTATATTATCAGACAAGAGATCTTTAACAATAGCAATATTAGGTTCAACTTTAACTTGCTCAGGAGGTGTATATGTTCTAATATTGCTTTTACGAACCACAATTGAAGCTTTAGCATGATCCTTTATCCTAACAGGGAAAGGCGGTTTCTCAACATAAGAAGTAGGAACAATAGGATCATTATAAGTGATAGTCTTTTATTCAACTTTAACAGGTGCAACTACTTTTACTTCTATGGGAGGATGATATTTAAATCACTTCTCCTTGGGGAGATCAACATAAGCAGCAAAAGATTCACAGAAAGAAGCTACTATCTCAGAGTCAAGTCCATATTTAGTGCTAAATTTACGAAAAATACTGGTATCCGTAAAAGATTTAACACAATCGAAACTAGGTGTCATACCTGACTCCTTACCATTGTCGAGGTCCCAATCTTCAGACTTGCGTTTAATTCTTTCCAATAAATCCCATTTGAATTCAATAGTCTTCATCATAAAAGAGCCAGCACAAGAAGTATCAAGCATGGTGCGATTGTTACCAGAAAGCCGAGCATAAATTTTTTGAATAATCATTTCTCTTGAGAGCTCATGATTGGGGCATGAATATAACATTGATTTAAGCCTCCCCCAAGCTTGAGCGATGCTTTCTCCTTTGGGAGGCCAAAAATTATATATATAATTGCGATCACGATGAACAAGATGCATAGGATAAAACTAATGATGAAATTCCAATTTCAATCGTTTGTAATTCCAAGACCTCATATCATCAAATAGCCTATACCATGTCGATGCATCTCCCCTCAAAGATAAAGGGAAGACCTTCTTCTTAACAACATCTCCGGGTACACCTGCAAGCTTAATAATCCACAAACTTCATCCACATATATCAAATGTTCATCAGGATGTTTTGTTCCATCTCCTAAAAAAGGATTAGCTAGCAGTTTTTCTATCATACCTGAAGGAACTTCAAAGCAAGCATTTTCATTTTCATATTCATTCAGTAGGTTTAGTAGGTTGAGGAGCAACTCTTTGCTCTACTGGTCGGGGTGAAGATACCCCGAACAAGCCCCTCAGAGGATTACCTTCCATTGTAACAAGTGACAGTAAATTTCAGCACCCTATATAAATTTTTCCTTACCAAATTCCACCTACCAAAGGCGCTTCACTCCCCGGAAACGGCGCCAGAAAAGAGTCTTGATAACCCACAAGTATAGGGGATCTATCGTAGTCCTTTCGATAAGTAAGAGTGTCAAACCCAACGAGGAGCAGAAGGAAATGATAAGCGGTTTCCAGCAAGGTATTCTCTGCAAGTACTGAAATAAGTGGTAACAGATAGTTTTGTGATAAGATAATTTGTAACGAGCAACAAGTAAAAAAAGTAAATAAGGTGCAGTAAGGTGGCCCAATCCTTTTTGTAGCAAAGGATAAGCCTCGACAAACTCTTATAAGATGTAAAGCGCTCCCGAGGATACATGGGAATATTGTCAAGCTAGTTTTCATCACGTTCATATGATTCGCGTTCGGTACTTTGATAATTTGGTATGTGGGTGGACCGGTGCTTGGGTACTGTCCTTACTTGGACAAGCATCCCAATTATGATTAACCTCTATTGCAAGCATCCGCAACTACACCAAAAGTATTAAGGTAAACCTAACCATAGCATGAAACATATGGATCCAAATCAGCCCCTTACGAAGCAACGCATAAACTAGGGTTTAAGCTTCTGTCACTCTAGCAACCCATCATCTACTTATTACTTCCCAATGCCTTCCTCTAGGCCCAAATAATGGTGAAGTGTCATGTAGTCGACGTTCACATAACACCACTAGAGGAGAGACAACATACATGTCATCAAAATATCGAATGAATACCAAATTCACATGACTACTAATAGCAAGACTTCTCCCATGTCCTCAGGAACAAAAGTAACTAATCACAAAGCATAAACATGTTCATAATTAGAGGGGTATTGTCGGTGTCAAAATAGGCGGATCTCGGGTAGGGGGTCCCGAACTGTGCGTCTAAGGCGGATGGTAACAGGAGGCAGGGGACACGATGTTTTACCCAGGTTCGGGCCCTCTTGATGGAGGTAAAACCCTACGTCCTGCTTGATTTATTCTTGATGATATGAGTATTACAAGAGTTGATCTACCACGAGATCGGAGAGGCTAAACCCTAGAAGCTAGCCTATGGTATGATTGTCTGTTGTCCTACGGACTAAAACCCTCCGGTTTATATAGACACCAGAGGGGGCTAGGGTTACACAAGGTCAGTTACAAAGGAGGAGATATAAATATCCGTATTGCCTAGCTTGCCTTCCATGCCAAGTAGAGTCCTATCTGGACACGAGATGAAGTCTTCAATCTTGTATCTTCATAGTCCAACATTTCGGCCAAAGGATATAGTTCGGCTGTCCGAAGACCCCCTAATCCAGGACTCCCTCAGTAGCCCCTGAACCAGGCTTCAATGACGATGAGTCCGACGCGCAGTGTTGTCTTCGGCATTGCAAGGCGGGTTCCTCCTCCGGATACACCACAGAAGAGTTTGAATAACATGATAGTGTCCGACCTTGCAAAATAAGTTCCACATACCACCGCAGAGAGAATAATATTTCCACAAATCTAATCTGCTGACACGTTTTGGCAACATGACATCATGCCATGGCTCGGTGATTGTTCGAACCGTTTTTCTTTAACCAACCCCGCACATAATGCGAGGCAGCTTCTTGACACGTCTTGTCAAAGCAGAGATCGTGTCCCCCTTATTACGGGATTCTCATCAATACGGGCGTGGATAACCCAACCGCACCATCAATTACGGCGCTTGGGGGATAAGCGAGTTTTACTAGGCTAGTGGGGGCGCATAGTTTCGGCCGCCCTTATAAGGGGATAAGGCTTAACCTTTCTCTACCCACGCCTTCTTCCTCCTTGCTTATCCATTCTTGCGCACTCCAGCTCCAACGCCCAAGTCCACATCCTTCCCCTCAACCTTCTCCAAACATGTCCGGAGCCGGAGGCAAATGGATGGCTTCCTCCGTTATAGAGGGACACATCAAGAAGCTGCGCGGAGCTGGATACTTAGCTGCGAATATCGCGCATCGGCTGCCTACTGCGGGGCAGATCGTTCCTACCCCGGAACCTCACGAGAGGGTAGTTTTCCTCCACCACTTCCTCCGTGGACTTGGGTTTCCCCTCCATCCATTCGTCTACGGTCTCATGTTCTACTATGGGCTGGACTTCCATGATCTGGCCCCAAACTTCATCCTCAACATTTCGGCATTCATCGTCGTGTGTGAGGCTTTCCTCCTCATCCGGCCCCACTTCGGCCTGTGGTTAAAGACCTTCAATATCAAGACGAAGGTGGTGGGAGGCCAACAAGCGGAATGCGGCGGGGCCATGGTGGGCAAGATGCCCAATGTTACATGGCTTGAAGGCTCCTTCATGGAGACCATAAAGGGGTGGCAATCGGCGTGGTTCTACATCATCGAGCCGCGCGACACCAGTTGGGTGGTGGCCCCCGAGTTTCGATCCGGAATCCCCACGCGACTCACCTCCTGGAAAGAGAAGGGCCTATCCTGGGGTTCATCGATGGAGCTGGACGAACTCCAGAAATGTATCCAGAATATGGCAAGCAAGAAGCTCAAGCTTGTCAACATAGTCCAGGTCATGCTCATCCGCCGGAACCTCCTGTGTCAACAACGGGATTTCAACCTGTGGGAGTTCGAACCGGCCCAGCACCATACTCTGAGCGAGCTCTTTGACATGACGCACAAGGACGTCTCGAGGGTGCTGTTCAAGGGCGGTGAGGTCCCTCCCTCTCTCACCGAGGACCGCGGGCTAAGCACGAAGTGCCTAGCACATTCGGTGAGTTCTATACATCCGGTAGGATATTTATTTCCCCTAGCTTAACCATGTGCGGGGTCTGAGCTCCATGCCTTTGACAGGACTGGGTGGAGACATCGGGGCAGATTAACTGTCCGGCCCCTCTGCCCGAAGACACTGCGGACGCTCTCCTGACGGAGATGCTAACTCCGGCTCCTTACGAGGTGCCGGAGAAGACCAAGAAGGCCAAGGGAACCCGAAAGAGTTCCCGACGCCAGGTAGTACCAGACTCATCGTCCGATGACTCTGCGACGCACTCCTCCCCCGAAGGCAAGGAGGAAGATGAAGACGCTCCCCCTCTAGTAGGGGGAGACAAGAAAAGGAAGGCCGCCCCGACCGGGGGGCCGAAGGGTCCATGAAGGGGAGGACCCTCCTTCCCGACTACTCTACCACCGCCGCCGAAGGCGAAGACGAGTGGCTGCTCAGGGCCAAGCCCCTGGTGAAGTCGTAAGTATTCAGATGCCAGAGTAACTTATAGCATACCTTTGTCGCACTGCTTCTCCTAACGCCGAATATGATTATGCAGACTGCCCCAAGCCCGTATCGATGCATCTTCGTCGGGCGACTCCTTGGACTCATCGGACATGGATAGCGATCCACTTCCGACCGCCACCTCCGCTTGCCCTATGGACAATGTCGAGGTATTGTCTCAAGAGGCACCGGGTCGAGGGGAGACAACCCCGGAGGCGCCTCAAGGCGACCTTCCGGACTCCAGGAGTAGAGGGAGTAAGGCTCCCGAGGGCTCTGAGTTCGGCCCTCAGCCGAACACCGCGCCGGAACCTCCAGTGGTTCCAGACTTAGGCAGGCGGCCTCCTTCTAAAAGGGGCAAGACGTCTGTGCCGGTGACCTTTGCCCATCCAGGGGCACCGGACAATCTGCTGGGAGCACTTCGCAGTGCTTCCATCGATGAAGAGCACTGCACTATTATGAGTGCGGTGATCCAGAAGGTTCAGTCCGCCAAGAGCGGACTGACTGAAGCCTGTGCCAGCCTTCTAACAGGCTTTGAGGTAAGTATTTGAAATATAGGAAAAATATTACCGCATAGACAGTAGCCCTTAATGCTCTGTTCGGTGTTCACAAAGAAAAGCCGAATAGAGGATCAAACAATATCGCAGGAGTCTAATATAAGTATGTCTATATGCGTATGCAGGCTTCGCTGCTGGCCTCTGCCGCACTGACTGCGGAGGTCGCTGCACTGAAGCAGGACCTCGAAGGGTCCAAGAAAGAGCTCGACCTTGCCAAGAGGCAGCTCGAGGAGAACAAAGGTAAGTAGTACCTAGTCTATGGATATATATAAAAAGAATGCGATTGCAAAATGACAGGATCATCGTAAATTTGCCAGGGGACATGACCGAGGTGGCGACCCTGAAGCAAGCGTTATCTGAGGCCGAAAACAAAGCAGCCAAGGAGTGCACCGAGCGGGAAAGGCAGGAGGCACGGGTGGGCGAGGTGCAGCAAGAGCTCCATGCTCTCGTGACGAAGCACGAGGCGTTGGAGCTTGACTTGAAGACGCGAGAGTCCAAGCTTGTCGTGGCCCTCAAGAGCGCAAAGAGTACCAAGGCCGAAGCCCAAAAGGCCCTCCAGGAGATTGATGCGATGAAGAAGATAGCGACGGGTAAGGCATTCTATATGCAAAGCAAGCATGTGAAAGTAAATTACTTGTTACTTACCCGAATCCGGAGCTCTCCAGGAGCATTCACAGATTTGCCCCGCAGCGTGTCGGATGCCGCATAGTTTTACCATGCCAAGGAGGGAAGCTCAACGGAGAAGCTGTTCTGGTCTCAGTATACTGGGACCAAACACCCGATGCCTCTAAGCGACCAGCTGAAGCAACTGGTCGAGCTGCACAAGGCGGCCGACCATGACATGAAGGGCTTTATAGTCCGGATGTGGCCTGGCGACGCCCTTCCCAACAGCTACTTCGGCCTGGTGAGGCGGCTTGTGGATGCCTGCCCACGGCTGGAAGTCATCAAGCGGTCCGTCTGCATCGAAGGTGCACGCCGGGCTTTCGCCCGTGCGAAGGTGCACTGGGCTAAGATGGACGCTGTGAAGCTGGTGAAGGAGGGGCCGCCGCAGGGCAAGGAGCATCACCACCCCGAGATGTACTATGAGGGTGTCCTGAAGGGTGCCCGTCTTGTAGCGGACGAGTGTGCGAAAGATGTAATATTTGAATAAACTTGCTCGTGTAATCCTGTATTGTGAAAACTTGTTCATATGCGCTATGCAACGCTTGTCTGAATTTAAAATATTACCTTCTGTTCGGCTGTTTATCAAATATGAGAGATGGCTAGTCGTCGGCTTCTGCCCCCACGCCACGAGTGCTGGGGTGTTCGGGATAAACCTGAGCACTCTTGTTCCCATTTTTGGGTCCTTCGAGGGAGGTGCTCAGCACAATGAACAAGGCAATCAGACTATAATGCGTTATCACTCTCACTTAGCCATAGAATTCTATAATTTTAAATTTCAGCGAAGCCCCTAGTATTCGGAAGCCGAATTCGGGCGCAATACACGCCTTAAGCCGGACAGGGCCGACTCCTCGCTCTAAGCGGCATAAGTCTTTAGGGACTTGAAACCTCTCGAACATCGACCAGTCTCTCGCCTTATCATGACAGTCAGTTTTAGCTTTCTCTACTGAGGTGCTTAGCCCAGCAGAACTGGGGCACAATCGTAGTAGTTCTCCCAGTGCTACCTTAGCCGATATAGCGGAACGTAAGGTACCAAAACATGGGAGTCGGGCAAACCCAACTATTGACCCAAGACATGATTCGGAGCTGATGCATATAATGCTATAAGTTCGGGGTGCCGCACCGTCGAAAGTGTTCAGACTTCTCACGCCGTATTATGGGGTATGCTTAAGCCCCTAGCGTATTGGCCGTACCAGAGTGTACGGGTGCTAGATGTCATGAACGAACATATATATATAACAATAATAGTCTCAATGCTATGATTGTTTGTTCAAAAAGGTGCATTAAAGCAGAATGATACAAGTAGTGCGATAAGCAAAAAGTAGGACTGTTTGACATGTCCCTTCCAAGGGCAAGCTGAGGAATAGCATTAAAGCAAATATTTCACTCGTTATCGTAATCCACCTGGGAGTTCCATGGTGTGACTTAGCTTTCTGCCTCCTTGGTTGCTGCATCATGTGTTCGTCAATCATGCTGCCGAACAGGGTCTCTAGAGATTAAAGTCCTGAAAGAGAAAAATAACAAAGCCGGAAGCCCCTAGTGCGGTTGAAGCCGCGTCTTGGGGCGTTCCGTAGTCATGCCCCCTCCCCACCTGTGCCCATGGTATTTTTAATGCGTAATTATGTACGCGTGGCACAAATTTTGCTGTTTGGCTGGGACCAGGGTGGGGCCACATTGCTATGCGAGCTCGTAATGTGCCAGACGGTCCTGCTGCCGATTACTCCAGGCGCGCTTGAAGGTGTTAGGGTCCTTAATTGTCGAACTAGTGGATTACCTTAAGAGGCTGCTTTGCGCTTCTGCTGCGAGGGCTGCAGTGTGCTCCTCCGTTCGGAGAGAGCGCTCTGTGTTTCCATTGACTGTGATGACCCCCCGAGGTCCTGGCATCTTGAGCTTGAGATATGCGTAATGCGGTACCGCATTGAATCTCGCAAATGCGGTTCGCCCGAGCAGTGCATGGTAGCCACTGCGGAACGTGACTATGTCGAAGATTAACTCTTCGCTTCGGAAGTTATCCGGAGATCCGAAGACCACTTCCAGTGTTACTAAGCCTGTGCAATGGGCCTCTACACCTGGTATGACACCTTTAAAGGTTGTTTTAGTGGGTTTGATCCTTGAGGGGTCTATACCCATTTTGCGCACTGTGTCCTGATAAAGCAGGTTCAGGCTGCTGCCGCCATCCATAAGGACTCGAGTGAGGTGAAATCCGTCAATGATTGGGTCTAAGACCAATGCGGATGAGGGAGTCCTGGATTAGGGGGTGTCCGGAGGGCCGGACTATACCTTCAGCCGGACTCCTGGACTATGAAGATACAAGATTGAAGACTTCGTCCCGTGTCCGGAAGGGACTTTCCTTGGCGTGGAAGGCAAGCTTGGCGATACGGATATATAGATCTCCTACCATTGTAACCGACTTTGTGTAACCCTAACCCTCTCCGGTGTCTATATAAACCGGAGGGTTTTTAGTCCGTAGGACAACATACAGAACAAACAATCATACCATAGGCTAGCTTCTAGGGTTTAGCCTCTCCAATCTCGTGGTAGATCTACTCTTGTACTACCCATATCATCAATATTAATCAAGCAAGACATAGGGTTTTACCTCCATCGAGAGGGCCCGAACCTGGGTAAAACTTCATGTCCCTTGCCTCCTGTTACCATCCGGCCTAGACGCACAGTTCGAGACCCCCTACCCGAGATCCGCCGGTTTTGACACCGACATTGGTGCTTTCATTGAGAGTTCCTCTGTGTCGTCGCCGTCAGGCTTGATGGCTCTTACGATCATCAATAGCGATGCAGTCCAGGGTGAGACCTTCCTCCCCGGACAGATCTTCATCTTTGGCGGCTTCGCACTGCGGGCCAATTCACTTGGCCATCTGGAGCAGATCGAAAGCTATGCCCCTGGCCGTCAGGTCAGATTTGGAAGTTTAAACTACACGGCCGACATCCGCGGGGACTTGATCTTCGACGGATTCGAGCCACTGCCGAGTGCGTCGCACTGTCACGACGAGCATGGTCTAGCTCTGCCGCCAAACAGTGCCCTGGAGGCCGCACCCGCATCGGCTTCGACCCTTAATTCGGAGCCAACTGCGCCGATTGAGGATGGGTGGTTGGACGCCGCCTCGGGGGCTGCGATCCCAACGGCGATCGAGCCGAACACCAGCCCCGCACTCCGCGAGACTCATGACTCCAAGGAGCCGGACTCCTCTCCGGACTCCGAACCCTCTGCGCCCCTGCCAATCGAATCCGATTGGGCGCCGATCACGGAGTTTACTGCCGCGGACATCTTTCAGCACTCGCCTTTCGGTGATATTTTGAAGACACTAAAGTCTCTCTCTTTATCAGGAGGGCCCTGGCCGGACTACGGTTAGCAAGGTTGGGATACGGACGGTGAAGAAATTCAAAGCCCACCCACCACCCACTTTGTAGCCACTGTCGATGATTTAACCGACATGCTCGACTTCGACTCTGAAGACATCAACGGTATGGACGCCGATGCAGGAGACGATGAAGAACCAGCGCCTATTGGGCCCTGGAAAGCCAGCTCGTCGTATGACATATACATGGTGGACACCCCAAAAGGAGATGGCAATGGAACAGCGGAGGATGACCCCTCCAAGAAACAGCCTAAGCGCCGGTGTCAGCGGCGCCGCTCAAAATCCTGCCAAAGCAAATACGGTGATTCCAGCACGGGAGATAATAATACTCCGGAGAGTGCTGAAGAAAACCCCCTCCAGCAAGATTCAGCACAGGAGGATGGAGAAGCCAGCCCTCTTGAGAGAGCGGCAGACAGAGAGGTCGAGGAAGATAATTATATGCCTCCCTCCGAAGACGAGGCAAGCCTCGACGACGATGAATTCGTCGTGCCAGAGGATCCCGTCGAGCAAGAGCGTTTTCAACGCAGGCTTATGGCCACGGCAAGAAGCCTCAAGAAAAAACAGCAACAGCTTAGAGCTGATCAAGATTTGCTAGTCGACAGATGGACTGAAGTCCTTGCGGCCGAAGAGCATAAACTCAAACGCCCCTCCAAGAGCTACCCAAAGCGCAGGTTGCTACCCCGATTAGAGGAGGAAGCACTTAAACCTACATCACCAGCACTTGATACGGCCAATCGGCCACCTCATGGCCGCGACAGAGAGGCCTCTCGGCCCTCCACTCAAGCCGCACCCCGTACCAAGGCACGGGAAAGTGTGCCTGACCTGCGAGATATGTTGGAGGACAAGGCAAGGCAAACAAGATTGATCTACGGATCGCGTGGGCGCCCCACGACTCGAGACGGTAACCGTCACGCCGGACACAAATCTGGTAGGGCCGAACACAGTAGACAAAGCTCATTGGAGCTACATCGTGATATAGCCCAGTACAGAGGTGCCGCACACCCACTATGCTTCACAGACGAAGTAATGGATCATCAAATCCCCGAGGGTTTCAAACCCGTAAACATCGAATCATATGATGGCACAACAGATCCTGCGGTATGGATCGAGGATTATCTCCTTTATATCCACATGGCCCGCGGCGATGATCTCCACGCCATCAAATACCTCCCACTCAAGCTTAAAGGACCAGCTCAGCATTGGCTTAACAGCTTGCCAGCAGGATCAATCAGTTGTTGGGAGGACCTGGAAGCCGCATTCCTCGACAATTTCCAAGGCACTTATGTGCGACCACCAGATGCCGATGACCTAAGCCACGTAATTCAGCAGCCAGATGAATCGGCCAGGCAATTCTGGACACGGTTCCTAACAAAGAAAAATCAAATAGTCGACTGTCCGGACGCAGAGGCCCTAGCAGCCTTCAAGCACAATATCCGTGACGAGTGGCTTGCCCGGCACCTCGGACAGGAAAAGCCAAAATCTATGGCAGCACTCACGACACTCATGACCCGCTTTTGCATGGGAGAAGACAGCTGGCTTGCTCGTAGCAACAATATGACCAAGAACCCTGGTAATTCGGATACCAGGGACAGTAGTGGCAGGTCGCGTCGCAACAAGCAGAAGCGCCGCATTAATGGCGACAATGCTGAGGATACGGCAGTTAATGCCGGATTCAGAGGCTATAAATCCGGTCAGCGGAAAAAGCCATTCAAAAGAAATGCTAGGGGCCCGTCCAGTTTGGACCGAATACTCGACCGCTTGTGCCAGATACATGCCAATCACACCAACAGGATTGTTGGGTGTTCAAGCAGGCAGGCAAGTTAAATGCCGAAAATACCGACAAGGGGCTGCATAGCGATGACGACGAAGAGCCCCGGCCGCCGAACAACAGTGGACAGAAGGGTTTTCCCCCACAAGTGCGGACGGTGAACATGATATACGCAACCCACATCCCCAAGAGGGAGCGGAAGCGCGGGTTAAGGGATGTATACGCGGTAGAGCCAGTCGCCCCAAAGTTCAACCCATGGTCCTCCTGCCCGATCACCTTTGATCGAAGGGACCATCCCACTAGCACCCGTCATGGCGGATTCGCCGCATTGGTTCTAGACCCAATTACTGACGGATTTCATCTCACTAGAGTCCTTATGGATGGCGGGAACAGCCTGAACCTTCTTTACCAGGATATAGTGCGGAAAATGGGCATAGATCCCTCGAGGATTAAACCCACCAAAACGACCTTTAAAGGCATAATACCAGGTGTAGAGGCCAACTGTACAGGCTCAGTCACACTTGAAGTGGTTTTCGGATCTCCGGATAATTTCTGAAGCGAGGAGTTAATCTTCGACATAGTCCCATTCCGCAGTGGCTATCACGCACTGCTCGGGCGAACCGCATTCGCCAAGTTCAACGCGGTACCTCACTACGCATACCTTAAGCTCAAGATGCCAGGCCCTCGGGGAGTAATTACGGTCAATGGAAACACCGAACGCTCCCTTCGAACGGAGGAGCACACGGCGGCCCTTGCAGCGGAAGTTCAAAGCAGCCTCTCCAGGCAGTTCTTCAGTCCGGCCATTAAACGTCCGGACACCATCAAGCGCGCCCGGAGTAACCTACAACAAGACCGCCTGGCATGTTCTGAGCAGGCGTAGCAATACGGCCCCAACCCCAGCCATCGCGAAAATGCGACGCCAGTGCTTCGCATACATAACTACGCTCTAGAAATACCATGGGTACAGGGGGAGGGGCACCATCACGGCACGCCCGAAACACGGCTTAAACCGCACCAGGGGATACCGATTTTTTAATTTTATCTCAGGACTCCATTCTTCGGAAGGCCTGTTCGGCAGTTCAATTGCCGCACAAACGATGCAAGAACCAGGGAAGCAGACAAGCCATGCCACTTTACGGAACTCCCAGGTGGTCTCTATCACGAGCAGTATACCTATTTTGCATACCATTCCGCAGCCTGCCCCTGGAACGGACATGTTAAATATAGTCCAACCTTTTGCTTATCGCATTATTTGTATCGTTCTGCTTTGATCGCAGCCCTTTTTAATAAATAATGCATAGCTTCTGTCTATTTTTGCATTACTTTTTTTCCAAATATATGTTCCTTAACGACATGTTGCACCCGTACACTTTGGTACGGCCGAAATACGCCAGGGGCTTTAGTACCCCTCAATATGGTGTGAGAAGTCCAAACACTTCAACAAGTGCGGCACCCCGAACTTATAGCATTATATGCATCAACTCCGAATCATGTCTTGGGTCAATAGTTGGGTTTTCCCGGCTCCTATGTTTTGGTGCCTTACGTTCCGCTATATCGGGTAAGGTAGCACTAGGAGAACTACTGCGATTGTGCCCCAGTTGAGCTGGGTTGAGCACCTCAGTAGAGAAAGCTAAAAATGACTGTCATGATGAAGCGAGAGATGGTCGCTGTTCGAGAGGTTTTTCGAGTCCCTAAAGACTTATGCCGCTTAGAGCGAGGAGTCGGCTCTGTCCGACCAAGGCATGGATAGCGCCCCGAACTCGGTCTTCCGAATACCAGGGGCTTCACCAAAATTTAAAATTATAGAATTCTATGGCTAAGTGAGAGTATTCACGCATTATAGTCCGATTGCCTTGTTTGTTGTGCTTAGCGCCTCCCTCGAAGGACCCAAACATGGGAAAAAGAGCGCTCAGGTTTATCCCCGAACACCCCAGCACTAGCGGCACAGGGGCAGAAGCCGACGACTCGCCATCTCTCAGAATTGATAAACAGCCACACAGAAGGTAATATTTTAAATTCCAACAACATTGCTTAGCGCATATGAACAAATTTTCAGCGCACGGGACAAAACGAGCGAGTTTTACTCAAAAATTACATCCCTGGAACATTCATCCACCATAAGGCAGGCACCCTTTAGAACATACTTATAATAATTCTCGGGCTTGCGATGCTCTTTCCCCGACGGTGGCCCGTCCTTCACAAGCTTCTCAGCATCCAGCTTGCCCCAGTGCACCTTAGCACGGGCAAGGGCCCTACATGCACCTTCAATGCAGACGGAGCGCTTGATGACTTCGAGCCTTGGACAGGCCCCCACCAGCTGCCGCACCAGCCCGAAATAGCTCCCAGGCAGAGCCTCTCCAGGCCACAGCCGAACTATGAGGCCTTTCATGGCCTGTTCGGCCGCCTTGTGGAGCTCGACCAGTTGCTTCAGCTAGTCACTCAGGGGCACGGGGTGTCCGGCCTCAGCATACTGAGACCAGAACACCTTCTCTGTCGAGCTTCCCTCCTCGGCTCGATAGAATGCGGCGGCATCGGACACGCTACAGGGAAGATATGCGAATGCCCCTAGAGAGCTTCGGATGCGGGTAAGTAACAAGTAACTCAAGTTTATGTGTTTGCTTTGCATAAAGAATGCCTTACCCGCCGCTATCTTTTTCACCGCATCCAACTCCTGGAGGGTCTTCTGGGATTCGGCCTTGGCAGACTTAGCATTTTCAATAGCCATCGCGAGCTCGGACGCTCGCGTCTTTGAGTCAAGCTCCAAACTCTCATGTTTTTTCATGAGAGCCTGGAGTTCTTGCCGCACCTTGCCAACCTGGGCCTCATACTTCTCCCGCTC
Source organism: Triticum dicoccoides (assembly GCF_002162155.2). Lineage (NCBI taxonomy): Eukaryota > Viridiplantae > Streptophyta > Magnoliopsida > Poales > Poaceae > Triticum > Triticum dicoccoides. The sequence continues at coordinate 99,737,131 of NC_041386.1, forward strand.
GGTGCGCTCCATGGCCGCCCTCTTCTCGGCCTCGACCAACGCTTGCTTAAGGGTCGCCACCTCAGACGTGGCCCCTACAATAGCCACGATAATCCTGTCATTTTTTGCAATTGCACTTTATATATATATATATATATATATATATTTAAACAAGGTATTTCTTACCTTCCTTGTCCTCGAGCTGCTTCTTGGCATGCCCGAGCTCTTTCTCGGACTGCTCGAGGTTCTGCTTTAGCGTGTCCACTTCCGCAGTCAGTGCGGCGGACGCCAGCAGAGAAGCCTGCATACGCATATTGACTCCTTTTTGTTAGACTCCTGCAAATTTTATTTGATCCTCTATTCGGCTTTTCTTCCCGAACGCCAAACAGAGCATTAGGGGCTACTGTCTATGCGGTAATATTATTTACACATTCTTTACTTACCTCAAAGCATGTTAAAAGGCTAGTACAAGCTTCAGTCAGTCCACTCTTGGCGGACTGAACCTTCTGGACCACCGCACTCATAATGGTGCGGTGCTCCTCGTCGATGGAGGCGCCTTTGAGCACCTCCAACAGATTGTCCGGCGCCTCCGGTTGGACGGGGGTCACCGGCATGGTGGGCTTGCTCCTCTTGGAAGGAGGTCACCCGCCGGACTCTGGAACCTTTGAAGGTTCCGGAGCGGTGTCCGGCCTAGAACCGGACTTGGAGCCCTGGGGGGTTTTATCCCCTTTACTCCTGGAGTCCGGGAGGTCGCCTTGCGGCGCCTCCAGGACCACCTCCTCCTGGCTTGGAACCTGTTGGGACAACACTTCGGCGTCGTCCGTAGGGCGGGGGGAGGTAGCCGTCGGAAGCGAATTCACATTCGACGAGTCCAGTGAACCGCTCGACGACGCGTCGAGCCGGTCTTTGGGTGGGCTGCATAATCATATTCGACATAAGGGAAAGCTATGCAATAAAGGAATACTATGAATTACACTGGTATCCAGATACTTACAATTTCGCCAGGGGCTTGGCCCTGAGCGGCCACTCCTCTCCGCCGTCGTCGGCGTCGGTGGAGTAGTCCGGAGGAAGGGTTTTCCCTTTCTTGGACCCTTCGGCCTCCCCAGTGAGGGCGACCTTCCTTTTCTTCTCTCCTCCCGCTGGAGGGGGAGAGGTCTCTTCTTCCTCCTCCTCGTCTTCACGGGAGGAATGCGCCTTGGAGTCGTCGGATGATCAACCCAACACCTCATGGCGCCGGGTACTTTTTCGAGTCCCCGTGGCCTTCTTCGTGGCCTTCTTCTCCGGCACCACATGGGGTGCCGGAACCAGCAGCTTCGCCAAGCAGGCATCGGCTGGGTGTTCGGGCAAAGGAGCCGGACAGTCGATCTGTCCGGACTTCGCCTACCAAACCTATCAAAGGTAAGGGAGCTTAGATCCCGCATAGAGTTAAACTATGAAAAACTAATACCCTGTAAAAGGTACAAACAACTTACCGCGCTAGCGTGACGCCACGCGCTGAATCCGCGATCCTCGGTAGCGGATGCTGGAGCCTCGGCGCCCTTGCAAAGCACCTTCCAGGCATCTTCGTACGTCGTGTCAAAGAGCCTACTCAGAGTTCGGTGCTGCGCCTGGTTGAACTCCCACAGATTGAAGGCCCGTTGTTGACACGGGAGGATCTGGCGGATGAGCATAACCTGGACTACGTTGACAAGCTTGAGCTGCTTGTCCACCAGGGTTTGGATGCATGTTTGCAGTCCAGTCACCTCTCCTTTGCTGCCCCACGACAAGCCCGTCTCTTTCCAGGACGTGAGCCGCGTTGGGGATCCAGACCGGAACTCGGGGGCTGCAACCCACTCAGGGTCGCGCGGCTCAATGATGTCAAACCACCCCGATTGCCACCCCTTTAGGGTTTCCACATAGGAGCCCTCGAGCCATAAGACGTTGGGTATCTTGCCCACCATGGCGCCTACGCACTCTACCTGGTTGCCGTGCACCACCTTCGGCTTGACATTGAAAGTCTTGAGCCATAGGCCGAAATGGGGGCGAATGCAGAGGAAAGCCTCGCACACGATGATAAACTCCGAGATGTTGAGGATGAAGTTCGGGGCCAGATCATGGAAATCCAGGCCATAGTAGAACATGAGTCCCCGGACGAATGGGTGGATAGGAAAGCCCAGTCCACGGAGGAAGTGGGGAAGGAACACTACCCTCTCATGGGGCCTTGGGGTGGGGAGGAGCTGCCCCTCTTCGGGAAGCCAGTACGCGATGTTGTTAGACAAGTATCCGGCCTTCCTCAATTTTTTGATGTGTCCCTCCGTGATGGAGGAGACCATCCACTTGCCTCCCGCTCCGGACATGGCTGGAGAAGGTTGAGGTGGGGAGTGCGGACTTGGGCGCTGGAGCTCGAGTGCGCGAAAATGGATAGGCAAAGGAGGAAGAAGGCGTAGGTGAAAAGGTGGATCCTTATCCCCTTATATGGGTGGACGCAACTATGTGTCCCCACTAGCTTGGTAAAACTTGCTTATCTCCAAGCGTCGTAGTCAATGGCGCGGTTGGGTTACCCACGCCCGTATTGATGAGAATCCCGAAATAAGGGGACATGATCTCTGCTTTAACAAGACGTGCCAAGGAAACTGCCTCGCATGACGCGCTGAGGTGGGATAATAAAATGATTCAGATAAAGGCTTGGCCGGGGTGTGTCACACTACGGAATACGTTAGCAGATTAGATTTGTGTAAATATTATTCTCTCTATGGCAATATGTGGAAACTTATTTTGCAGAGCCGGACACTGTCTTTGTGTTCAAAATCTTCTATGAAGTACTTGGAGGAGGAACCCTCCTTGCAATGCCGAAGACAATCTGCACGCCGGACTCGTCGTCATTGAATCCTGGTTCATGGGCTACTGAGGGAGTCCTGGATTAGGGGGTGTCCGGAGGGCCGGACTATACCTTCAGCCGGACTCCTGGACTATGAAGATACAAGATTGAAGACTTCGTCCCGTGTCCGGAAGGGACTTTCCTTGGCGTGGAAGGCAAGCTTGGCGATACGGATATATAGATCTCCTACCATTGTAACCGACTTTGTGTAACCCTAACCCTCTCCGGTGTCTATATAAACCGGAGGGTTTTTAGTCCGTAAGACAACATACAGAGAAAACAATCATACCATAGGCTAGCTTCTAGGGTTTAGCCTCTCCGATCTCATGGTAGATATACTCTTGTACTACCCATATCATCAATATTAATCAAGCAGGACATAGGGTTTTACCTCTATCGAGAGGGCCCGAACCTGGGTAAAACTTCGTGTCCCTTGCCTCCTGTTACCATCCGGCCTAGACGCACAGTTCGGGACCCCCTACCCGAGATCCGCCGGTTTTGACGCCGACAGCGGAGAATCCCCCATGACGGATACTAGTGGGGTGGTCCCTGCAGTCGAAGGTGATCGGGCAGGAAGACCATGGGTTGAACTTTGGGGCGACTGGCTCCAACGCATATACGTCCCTGAGCGCATGCTTCCGCTCCCTCTTGGGGATGTGGGTTGCGTATATCATGTTCACCATCCGCACTTGTGGGGGAACCTCTTCTGTCCTCCGATGTTCGGCTGCCGGGGCTCCTCCTCGTCATCGCTATGTGACCCCTTATCTTTGTTTTCGGCATTTATCTTGCCGGCCTGCTTGAACACCCAACAATCCCTGTTGGTGTGGTTGGCTGGCTTGTCGGGGGTGCCGTGTATTTGGCATGAGCGATCGAGTATACGGTCCAAACTGGACGGGCCCGGAGTGCTTCTTTTGAATGGCTTTTTCCGCTGACCAGGTTTAGAGCCATTGAATCCGGCATTGACTGTTGTATCCTTGGTATTGTCGCTGTTAATGCGGTGCTTATGTTTGTTGCGACGTGACCTACCATTGCCATCCTTGGTATCCGAAGTACCATGGTTCTTTGATATGTTATTGCTGCGAGCCAGCCAGCTGTCCTCTCCCGCACAGAAGCGGGTCATGAGTGTCGTGAGGGCTGCCATAGATTTCGGCTTTTCCTGGCCAAGGTGCCGGGCGAGCCATTTGTTGCGGATTTTGTGCTTGAAAGCTGCTAGGGCCTCTGCATCCGGACAGTCGACGATTTGATTTTTCTTTGTTAGGAACCGTGTCCAGAATTACCCGGCCGATTTCTCTGGCTGCTGAATTATGTGGCTCAAGTCATCGGCATCTGGTGGTCGCACATAAGTGGCCTGAAAGTTGTCGAGGAATGCGGCTGCCAGATCTTCCCAACAGCCAATGGACTCTACTGGCAAGCTGTTGAGCCAATGCCGAGCTGGTCCTTTGAGTTTGAGTGGGAGGTATTTGATGGCGTGTAGGTCATCACCGCGGGCCATGTGGATGTGCAGGAGCAAATCCTCGATCCATACCGCAGGATCTGTTGTGCCGTCGTATGATTCAATATTTACGGGTTTGAAACCCTCTGGGATTTGATGATCCATTACTTCGTCTGTGAAGCATAGGGGGTGTGCGGCACCTCTGTACTGGGCTATATCACGACGCAGCTCAAATGAGTCTTGCCCGCTGTGTTCGGCCCGACCGGACTTACTTTTACTGTATCCAGCGTGACGATTATCGTCTCGCATAGTGGCGCGCCCTCGTGATCCGTAGACCGATCTTGCGTGTTTTGCTTTGTCCTCCAATACATCTTGCAGGTCTGGTGTATTTCCCCATGCCTTTTTGTTTGAATGGCATCGGGGTGCGGGCTGGGTTTTTGGCTGGAATGCCTCTCTGTCGCGGCCACGAGGTGGCCAATCAGCCGCGTCATACACCGGGGATGTGGGTTTCGGTGCTTCCTCCTCCAGTCGGGGTAGCAACCTGCACTTTGGGTAACTCTTGGAGGGGCGTTCGAGTTTATATTCCTCGGCCGCCAGGACTTCAGTCCATGTGTCAGCTAGCAAATCTTGATCAGCTTGAAGCTGCTGCTGCTTTTTCTTAGGCTATTTGCCGTAGCTATAAGCCGGCGCTTGAAGCGCTCTTGTTCGATGGGATCCTCAGGCACGACGAATTCGTCATCGTCGAGGCTTGCCTCGTCTTCGGAGGGAGGCATGTAATTATCATCCTCCGCCTCTCCATCTTCCGCTCTCTCTGGAGGGCTGGCTTCTCCATCCTCTTGCCCTAAATCTTGCTGGAGGGGATTGTTGCCGTCTTCAGCACTGTCCGGAGTGCTATTATCTCCTGTGCCGGTATCACCGCTTTTGCCTTGGCGGGACTTAGAGCGGCGCCGCTGACGCGGACGCTTGGGTTGCTTCTTGGAGGGGTCATCCTCCGTTGTCTCGTCTCCATTGCCTTCTTTGGGTGTGTCCACCATGTATATATCGTATGATGAGGAGGTTGTCCAGTGCCCTGTGGGCAGTGGTTCCTCTTCGTCTCCCGCATCGTCGTCCATACCGTCGATGTCTTCAGAGTCGAAGTCGAGCATGTCGGTTAAGTCGTTGACAGTGGCTACTAAGTGGGTGGTGGGTGGGCGACAAATTTCTTCGTCATCCGCATCCCAATCCTGCCGGACATAGTTCGGCCAGGATCCTCCTGACAAGGAGAGAGACCTTAATGAGTTAAGTATGTCGCCGAAGGGCGAGTGCTGAAAAATATCCACGGAGGTAAACTCCATGATCGGCGCCCAACCGGATTCGATAGGAACGGGCGCAGGCGGTTCGGAGTCCGTGGCCGGAGAAGGATCCGACAGTTTGGCAACACGGCTCTCATGAAGGGTAAGGTCGATATTCGGCTCTATCGGCGCTGAGGATACGGCCTCCGTGATGGGGTCTATCCACCCGTCCATGGATGGCGCAACTAGCTCCGAATTGAGGTTCGGAGCGGCTGCCAGTGCGATCTCCCGAATACGGTCCGATGGTAGAGCGAAATCGTACTCATCGTGATCGCATGGCGCACAAGGCAGGGGCTCGAACCCGTCGAATATCAAGTCCACGGATATCGGCCGTGTAATTTAAGCTTCCAAACCTGACCGGGTGGCCAGGGGCATAACTTTCGATCTGCTCCACATGGCCAAGCGAGTTGGCCCGCAGTGCGAAGCTGCCGAACACAAAGATCTGTCCGGGGAGAAAAGTCTCACCCTGGATTGCATCACTATCGATGATAGTAGGAGCCATCAAGCCTAACGACGACGACATAGAGGAACTCTCAATGAAAGCACCAATGTCGGTGTCAAAACCGGCGAATCTCAGGTAGGGGGTCCCGAACTGTGCGTCTAAGGCGGATGGTAACAGGAGGCAGGGGACACGATGTTTTACCTAGGTTCAGGCCCTCTTGATGGAGGTACAACCCTACGTCCTACTTGATTTATTCTTAATGATATGAGTATTACAGGAGTTGATCTACCATGAGATCGGAGAGGCTAAACTCTGGAAGCTAGCCTATGGTATGATTGTCTGTTGTCCTACGGACTAAAACCCTCCGGTTTATATAGACACCAGAGGGGGCTAGGGTTACACAAGGTTGGTTACAAAGGAGGAGATATACATATCCGTATTGCCTAGCTTGCCTTCCACGCCAAGTAGAGTCCTATCCGGACACGAGACAAAGTCTTCAATCTTGTATCTTCATAGTCCAACAGTCCGGCCAAAGGATATAGTCTGGCTGTCCGGAGACCCCCTAATCCAGGACTCCCTCAGGTATTAATATGCATATAGGATCTGAACATATGACCTTCCACCAAATAAACCAACTAGCATCAACTACAAGGAGTAATTAACACTACTAGCAACCTACTAGCACCAATCCCGGACTTGGAGACAAGAATTGAATACAAGAGATGAACTAGGGTTTTGAGAGGAGATGGTGCTGTGAAGATGTTGATGGAGATTGCCCTCTCCCAATGAGAGGAGCGTTGGTGATGATGATGGCGATGATTTCCCCCTCCAGGAGGGAAGTTTCCCCGGCAGAATAGCTCCACCAGAGCCCTAGATTGGTTCCGCCAAGGTTCCGCCTCATGGCGGCGGAGTTTCATCCGAGAAGATGGCTTATGATTTTTTTCCCATCGAAAGACTCCATATAGCAGAAGATGGCCACCGGAGGGCCACCAGGGGGCCCACGAGGTAGGGGGGGCGCCCCCCACCCTCGTGGGCAGGGTGTGGCCCCCTGGTGAAGTTCTTGCTCTCAGTATTTTTTGTATATTTGGAAAACATCTTCCGTGAAGTTCCAGGACTTTTGGAGCTATGCAGAATAGGTCTCTAATATTTGCTCCTTTTCCAGCCCAGAATCCCAGCTGCCGGCATTCTCCCTCTTTATGTAAACCTTGTAAAATAAGAGAGAATAGGCATAAGTATTGTGACATAATGTGTAATAACAGCCCATAATGCAATAAATATCGATATAAAAGCATGATGCAAAATGGACGTATCACGACGGCAGCCTCACACCGCAGCCGAACCAGTGAACCCTTGTACTCCTCTCCGCATGGGCATCCACAGTTGCGTCTTCCCTGGCTCCGCGTCGTCCCCTTCCTAGGCCCCGCCGTCGTCCACCGCCTTGGTGCTCTCGGCGCGGCATGGTCAATGTGGTCAACGACCGACTTCCATCGAAAGAGTACTGTACGTGGAGAGGCTGACAGCTGGGTCCACGGCCGCAGCTCGGTCCATGGCCACAACCCAGTTTTTTTGTGATTTGCCAAGTAAGTCGCTTTGTCAGGCCTGTTGGGATGCAAATCTTTCAAGACGAGGAGAGATTCATTCGGCTGGCCGAGAAAATGGCCTATCAGTAATGAGAAATGGGTTGTACATTTTTAAAACACATCAAACCGACAGTTAGTTTCAAATTTCTTTTTTTCATTTTGAGATTTTAAATTGCATTGATTTTTATGCGTGGACAATTTGTTGGATTTTATATTGATATATATTTATTTTTAAAATAAGTTTGAATGTGACTCGAAATTTCGGGATTAAAAACAGTTCGGACCGCACCGAGATATGCAAAATTTCGTATAATTTTTTAACTGGGGCCACAATATGGGCTGTAATGCTAACAAAAAGAATATGGGATCCAAAAAACCCTTAATAATTAGCAAATGGGCTATAAATTATTAGAAATAATGGCAGATGGGCTGTATGATGTTTTCCATAGATTTGAGGCTTTCCTAAAAAAAGGTTGATGCATAAGCAGTGACTGTTGGATGTCCATCCAACGGTTGTCGTGCTTCTTCAATCTCTGCTCTTCCTGCTCCAGCCACTCAAACAAGCGCCGGTGGGACTGCCTGCTCTCTCCTCCCCGCAGCTAGCTGTGCTGCCGCGCAGGCCTCACCGCCCCATCGTACTCCCATCGCTGGCCTAGCCATCCCTCTACTCACCCACACCTACTGTTATTCTCCGGCGACGGCAGACAAACCAGTAAACCCTCGTACAGTCATACTCCCCTCAGCGTGGGAAACAACTTCCGAGTCTTCCCTGCCTCCATGTCGTTCCCTTCCTAGGCCTCACCGTTGTCCACCGCCCTGGTGCTCTCGGCGCAGCCTGGTCAACATGGTCAACAACCAACATGCATCTGAAGTGGACTATACGTGGAGAGGCTGACAGCTGGGTCCACGGCCGCACGCAAGGAAATGCCTCCTTATTACGCGCAAAATAATGATTCCTCTACCTGACATCTGGGACCCACCAAAAGGGCCTCTGTATTTCGCGAAAAAACATTACCGCCGCTGACAGCTTGGACCCACCAGCTATATCTTCGAACGCAAGGAAGTGCCTCCTTATTACGCACAAAAAAATGAATACTCCCCCTGCTATCTGGGACCCAGTATAGTGGTAGGCTGACTTGTGGGCCTACTAAGTTGACGGGGACGGAGGGCTTTGTCAACTTAGTCAATATGCACGATTCTAGCTGCAGTGACTGTACGATGTCCATCCAACGACCGTAGTGCTTCTTCAACCTCTGGTCTTCTTGCTCCAGCCGCCCAAACCAGCGCCGGTCGTGCCTCGTGCTCCTACCTCCCGTGGCCGGCTGCGATGCAGCAGAGGCCTCACCGCCCCTACTACTCCCATCGCTGGCCAGGCCATCCCTCTACTCACCCACACCCCCTTTTATTCTGCGGCGAGGGTGTTGGGGGAATGAAGTAATATCAAAAAATTTCCTACGCACACATAGGATCATGGTGATGCATAGCAACAAGAGGGGAGAGTGTGTCCACGTACCCTCATAGACCGAATGCGGAAGCGTTAGCACAACACGGTTGATGTAGTCGTACGTCTTCACGATCCGACCGATCCAAGTACCGAACGCACGACACCTCCGAGTTCTGCACACGTTCAACTCGATGATGTCCTGCGAGCTCCGATCCAGCAAAGCTTCACAGGAGAGTTTCGTCAGCACGACGGCGTGATGATGGTGATGATGTTGCTACCGATGCAGGGCTTCGCCTAAGCACTGCTACGATATAACCGAGGTGGAATATGGTGGAGGGGGCACCGCACACGGCTGGAATAGATCAACTGATCAACTTGTGTGTTCTAGGGTTCTCCCTGCCCCCGTATATAAAGTAGCAAGGGGGGAGGCGGCCGGCCAGGAGGAGGGCGCGCCAAGGGGGGAGTCCTACTCCCACCGGGAGTAGGACTCCTCCTTTTCCTTGTTGGAGTAGGAGAGGGAAGGAAGGGAGAGAGGAGGAGAAGGAAAAAGGGGGGCGTCGCCCCCCTCCTTGTCCAATTCGGACTAGAGGGGGAGGGGGAGCGCGGCTCCCTTGGCCGCCCCTCCTCTTCTCCCACTAAGGCCCATGAGGCCCAATTAACTCCCCGGGGGGTTTTGGTAACCCCCCGGTACTCCGGTTTTTATCCGAAACCACTCGAAACACTTCTGGTGTTCGAATATAGTCGTCCAATGTATCTATCTTTACGTCTCAACCATTTCGAGACTCCTCGTCATGTCCGTGATCATATCCGGGACTCCGAACTACCTTCGGAACATCAAAACACAAAAACTCATAATACCGATCGTCACCAAACTTTAAGCGTGCGGACCCTACGGGTTCGAGAACTATTTAGACATGACCGAGACATGTCTCTGGTCAATAACCAATAGAGGAACCTAGATGCTCATATTGGCTCCTACATATTCTACGAAGATCTTTATCGGTCAAACCGCATAACAACATACGTTGTTCCCTTTGTCATCGGTATGTTACTTGCCCGAGATTCGGTCGTCCATATCTCAATACCTAGTTCAATCTCGTTACCAGCAAGTCTCTTTACTCGTTCTATAATACATCATCCCGCAACTAACTCATTAGTTACAATGCTTGCAAGGCTTATAGTGATGTGCATTACAGGAGTGGGCCCAGAGATACCTCTCTGACAATCGGAGTGACAAATCCTAATCTCGAAATACGCCAACTCAACAAGTACCTTCGGAGACACCTGTAGAGCACCTTTATAATCACCCAGTTACGTTGTGACATTTGGTAGAACACAAAGTGTTCCTCTAGTAAACGGGAGTTGCATAATCTCATAGTCATAGGAACATGTATAAGTCATGAAGAAAGCAATAGCAACATACTAAACGATCAAGTGCTAAGCTAATAGAATGGGTCAAATCAATCACATCATTCTCCTAATGATGTGATCCCATTAATCAAATGACAACTCATGTCTATGGTTAGGAAACCTAACCATCTTTGATTAACGAGCTAGTCAAGTAGAGGCATACTAGTGATACTATGTTTGTCTATGTATTCACACATGTATTATGTTTCCGGTTAATACAATTCTAGCATGAATAATAAACATTTATCATGAAATAAGGAAATAAATAATAACTTTATTATTGCCTCTAGGGCATATTTCCTTTAGACGGTAGCCTCACACCACAGCGAACCAGTGAACCCTCATACTCCTCTACGCGTGGGCATCCACTGTCGCGTCTTCCTCGGCTCCGCGTCATCCCCTTCGTAGGCCTCACCGTCGTCCACCACCCTGGTGCTCTCGGCATGGCGTGGTCAACGTGGTCAAGGAACGACTTCCATCAGAAGAGTACTGTACATGGAGAGGCTGACAGCTGGGTCCACGGCAGTCGCGAGGAAGTGCCTCCTTATTACGCGGAAAATAATTATTCCTCCACCTAACAGCAGGGACCCACCGGACGGGCCACCGTATTTGGCGAAAAAACGTTTCCCCCTGACTGCTGGGACCCACCGGACGGGCCACCGTATTTCACAAAAAAAATGTTCCCCCCATTGTCAGCTCGGACCCATCGGAAGTGCCTCCTTATTATGCACAAAAAAATGAATACCCCCCTGCTAGTTGGGACCCACCTTGGTGGGTGGCTGACTTGTGGGCCTACTAAGTTGACGGGGACGGAGTGCTTTGTCAACTTAGTCAATATGAACGCTTCTAGCTCCAGTGACCGTATGATGTCCATCCAATGGCCGTAGTGCTTCTTCAACCTCTGGTCTTCTTGCTCCAGTCGCCCAAAGCAGCGCCGGTCATGCCGCATGCTCTTGCCTCCCGTGGCCGGCTGTGCTGCCATGGAGGCCTCACCGCCCCGTACTACTCCCACCGCTGGCCAGGCCCTACGGCGACGGCAGCCTCACACCGCAGCCAAACCAGTGAACCCTCGTACTCCTCTCCGCGCGGGCTTCCACTGCCGCGTCTTCCTCGGCTCTGCATCGTCCCCTTCCTAGGCCTCGCCGTCATCCACCGCCCTGGTGCTCTCGGCGCAGCATGGTCAACGTGGTCAAAGAACGGCTTCCATCGGACATGGACTGTACGTGGAGAGGCTGACAGCTGGGTCCACGGCCGCAGCAAGGAAGTGCCTCCTTATTACGCGCAAAATAATTATTCCTCCACCTGACAGCGGGGACCCACAGGATGAGCCACCGTATTTCGTGAAAAAATGTTCCCCCTGACTGCTGGGACCCACCAGCTACATCTTCGCACGCAAGGAAGTGCGTCCGGGCAAAAAAAAAATGATTCGCCCCCTGACTGCTAGGACCCACCAGCTACATCTTCGCACGCAAGGAAGTGCCTGACAGTCGGGACCTACCTGGTCGAAGCGTACGTAGCGTTGTCATTCTGGTCGCGAATGTGTATGTACATACTGGTCGATGTAGAGGCATGCACGTGTTGTAGTAGAGGCGTGCACATAGCATGTACACGTACGTACAGCGGCCAGTGTGCAAGAAAGAAAATACGTCCACGTACGTACATACGGGCAGGGTCTCGAATGCCTACTCGCGCATACGTACGGCCAGGGCTCGTGTACATGACTGGGTCCGAACGGAAAAACTGTGTCGTCGTCGTGTTCATGGGGAGCCAACCGGCTGGTTCGGAACGGAATGCGTCGTCGTGTTCATCGGGAGGGCTTGGACGGAACAGCCGATGGAAACGAGGCCTGGCGTACCGCAGAACGGAGGAAACGGCCTTGTGTTCGACCGGCCACATTCAAACAGGATCCTGTTCATCGAGAGGGGTCCGGCATACCACAAAACGGAGGAAATGGACCTCCTATGGTCGAAACGGGGGTCCTATTGATCGGGAGGGGTGTGGCGTACCGCAAAATGGAGGAAACAGACTTGTGTTGGAGCGCTACGGTCGAAATGGGGTCCTGTTCATCGGGAGGGGTGTGGTGTACCGCAAAACGGGACTCCACGGGATACTGTTCATCTCCACCGTCGACCCCGTCCAGCCTCCACGGGCTACTGTTCATGCACCGTCGACCTCCTCCAGCCTCCACCTGTGACTGTTCATCCACGGGCTCCAGTTCATTCAGCCTCCACCGCGTGCTACTCCACCGGCTACTGTTCAACCAGCCCTATCCACGGGCTACTGTTCATCCAGCCCTCCACCATCTACTATTCATCCAGCCCTCCACGTGGTGGTCCTGTTCATCATGCCCTCCATGGGGTCCTGTTCATCTAGCCCCAACCGGCTCGATCGATCGGGGTCCTGTTCATCCAGAGGCAACACCACGGGGTCCTGTTCATCCACCCCATCGGGAACTGTTCATCCAAACCTCCCCAGCAATCCTCACTGTTCAACCAGAGGCAACATCGATCAGCTTCAGTTAGCAGCAGTAGTGAAGGAATCGCTCGATCGGGTTCAGTTAACAGCCATCGATTGATCGCTCGGGTTCAGTAATGCGTAGCCTGCAGTGCAATCGCTCGGGTTGAATTAGAGCCCAACGCCTCGCTCGGGTTTAGTTAGATCCCAACGCCTCGCACCCACACGCGTGCGTGTATGAGAGAAGCGCGCATCGCTCGGCCCCGACCACCCACTGTAACCGGGAACACCCCGATATTTTCCTCGCCCTCGCTTCTACCACGGTTTTTTCCATCATGGACGGCCCAAAGAATGTCATGCAGCCGCGTCTCCGGCCCGCCTAGGATGAAAAGCCCATTTTCTGTCATGATTTTTTGTCATAGAAGTACGACCCCACCACATCTATGATGATACCGGGTTTTGTCACAATTATCTTCATAGAAGTGTCATAAGTATGACAGGAAAAAAATTAGTTCGGCCCAAAATGTCATGGATGTGTCTTTTTTTGTAGTGTGATATGGTGTCTCTATTAGCAAGTTTAATAGTAACATCTATTTATTCTATTTCTGCGGGTGGAATGTCATCTAGATCGAGACTTAGAGTCATCCAGATCGGTGTCAAAGCTTGCATCGACGTAACTCTTTACGACGAACTCTTTGTCACCTCCATAGCCGAGAAAAATTTCCTTATTCCACTAAGGATAATTTTTGATCGCTGTCCAGTGATCCACTCCTGGATCACTATTGTACCCTCTTGCCAAACTTATGGTGAGGTACACAATAGGTTTGGTACACAGCATAGCATATTTTATAGAACCTATGACTGAGGCATAGGGAATGACTTTTCATTCTCTTTCTATTTTCTACCGTGGTCGGGTTTTGAGTCTTTACTCAACTTCACACCTTGCAACACGTGCAATAACTATTGGTATCTACTGTAGGGTGCGTCAACTGCAAATTAAAATTTCCTACACGCAGAACAACCAAGAACATGCTACGGGAGATGGATCACAGTTCGTTACCACTAGACGCGCAGTGCCGTGCAGCGGAAGAAGAGTTTGGGCATCGCGTCCACATTGATCGTCTCCTCCTCGTCCGATCTCCCTCGTACAACCGGTGGTCGGTTCCCATGTACAGGTTTGCCGGAGCGGCGCAAGTGCACCGCCTCTAACGGTATCCGCGCGTGCAGGAGGAACGTCGTGCGGCGGACTGCTAGGTCCGATCACACAACCGATGGCGAGTGGAGGTGTCTATTCGCAACACATGCAAACCCTAGTGGCAGCGCCGGAGTGATCAACCCCGTGAGTGTGCGGCACCTCCACTATATATATAGGCGTCCGTCACGGGCTCAACACTTGGGCCTCGCACAGACCCTAAAGCCCATAAGTCTACTCGACCACAATCCGAATATAGTTTGGATCACATCCGACCAGTGTCCTCAGATCCGACCTCGTAGGTTCCTTCCCTTAAGCGCGCAACCCCTTAGGTTCAAGTCGGCTTGGTCGTAGTTCGGATCAACTCCGAACTGCATGGTTGGTAGCGACCTCTAGCAAGGCATGCCAAACACCAAGCAGACTATGAAGCTGGTTAGCGAACCTGTACATCATACTTCCATTCCTTTTGCCACACGATATATGTTGTCGAGATCAAGGCGAGTCTGTCATCCTTGTGCTAGCCCAACCTCTTTCTCATTCCAGTGATGCCGACCACTATCCGTATTATCTCATAATCCTTGTCGCATGGCCATGCTTATCCTGGTCGGATCACACGAGGGGCCCAGAGTATATCTCTCCTGGTCGGAGGGGCAAATCCCATCTTGCTCGACCAAGTCTCGCAGCATGGGTCTGGACAAGCCTGAAACCTACCTTTGTAACTACCCAGTCACGGAGTAGCATTTGGTCGGCCCAAAGCAAGTCTGTCACCATCCCGAGTACATGCGTCAGCTCAGGTCTTAGGACATAGAACATATGTTGTACTAGAGACTCACAGATGACATATATATCGATGCGTCTCATAGTTGGGTCTGTCCGACTCGGACCTTATCTCGACTCGGATCCGACTACGTTGAATCCAACCAGATCCTTCCAAGTCCATATTATTCGGTTAGCATCCAATGCTCCATGGCTAGTGAGACCAAGCCATCGACCGTGTCATATGCTAGTCTAGTTGGCTGTGCGTCCACACAGCCCTTTAGACTAGGGACCTTTTAGGACAGTCATCATACAATGCATAGTCCCACAAACAAGTCATGTACTTGCTGATACACATCATTGATAATGTCCAAGGACTATCTTTATTCATAAACACATAGGAAATATCATCATACATGATTGCCTCTAGGGCATATCTCCAACAGTCTCCCACTTGCACTAGAGTCAATCAAATAGACATCGAATGCCCATAGCTCTAACGTCCCCCTCGTGCTTCGGTTGTGGAAGCGGCTTAGTCAACGGATCCGCAACATTTGCATCCGTGTGAATTTTGCATAACTCTACATCACCACTCTTTACGATCGTTCGTATCAGGTGATATTTCCGATCTATGTGTCTGACCTTGTGGTGATTCCTCGGCTCCTTGGCTTGTGCGATGGCACCAGAATTATCACAATAAAGGTCCAACAGTTTTACCGAGGCTGGGAAAATACCAAGATCATCCAGAAAGTTCCGGATCCAAACACCTTCCTTTGCAGCTTCACAAGCCGCAATGTATTCGGCTTTTGTAGTAGAATCAGCCACCGTATCTTGCTTGGAACTCATCCAGCTCACTGCTTCTCCGTTCATGACGTATACGAATCTGGACTGTGATCGACAATCATCTCTGTCGGTTTGGAAACTAGCATCGGCGTAACCCCTTACGTCGAGCTCTTCCTCACCTCCATAAACTAGGAACATCTCTTTAGTCCTTTTCAGGTACTTCAAAATAGTCTTTACCGCTGCCCAGTGACTCTCACCTGGGTTGGCCTGGTATTTACTTGTTAGGCTTATTGCAAAAGCAACACCGGGCCGCGTACATATCATGGCATACATGATGGATCCGATTGCCAAGGCATATGGAATCCTACTCATCCTTCTTCGCTCATCAGATGTCGAAGGACTCTGAGTCTCGCTTAGCCTTATACCATGTGAGAGTGGCAAGAACCCTTTCTTTGCCTCACTCATGTTGAACCGCTTCAACACTTTATCGATGTATGTGCTCTGGCTTAAGCCGAGCAGCCTCCTTGATCTATCTCTATAGATCTTAATGCCTAAAATGTACATTGCCTCACCAAGGTCCTTCATTGAAAACTTGCCATTCAATGACTCCTTGACCGAGTTCAGCATCGAAATATCATTTCCGATCAATAGTATGTCATCTACATACAAGATCAAAAACACTATCGAGCTCCCACTTAACTTCTTGTATAAACAAGAGTCCTCTTCGCTTTTGATGAAGCCAAAACCAGTGACGACCTCGTCAAAATGAATGTTCCAGCTCCGAGATGCTTGCCTCAACCCATAAATGGATCTCTTGAGCTTGCATACCTTAGTGGTGCTAGTCGAATCGACAAAACCCTCGGGCTGTATCATATACACGTCCTCAATTAAATTTCCATGAAGGAAAGCCGTCTTGACATCCATCTGCCATATCTCGTAATCGAAATATGCAGCTATTGTCGGCGTTCTGGGAACGGGGGTCCCCAGACTTGCCTACTTGCGGCCTGCGACGTGGCTCAAAAGGGGGCCCAGCGCGGCCCATCTTCACCAACACAAACCCAAGACCCTCGCGAGGGGCCAAGCCTCGCGGGGCGGACGACGCGGAGCTTCCTCAGGAACGGCTTCGTCAGGCTGGCTCACGAGGAGGCGGAGAGATCAAGGCGGGGTACCTCACGAGGTGCCCGTGACGCAAGCCATGACGACCAAGGGCGCCAGGCGGGTACCAGCCCGCGCAGTGTCCTCCTTCCCTCTTTGGTGCAAGGGGGGCAAGCGCAGCCGCGGAGTACCGAGGCATCAGGCAAAGGTTGCCATTTCGGTGCAACGAGACCAAGACCAGGAGGACTATGATACGGAGGTCACCATGGAGCCCAAGATGGTGTCATCACCAAAGCTTTGCGTAGGCGAAGACTGCTTTTGTCAGGGTAGCTTGTACTAGCTGTCCCCCTTCAAATTAGCCCGCCATTATTGGCTCCCTTCCCGCTCGATATTTGGGAAGAGGACTAGGGCCTCTATAAATAGGACCAGCCACCCACAGAGCAAAGGGGGCCGAGTTTTTGGAAGGATAGAGAAGATCAGAGAGAGAGAGAGAGAGAAAGGCGACTGAGCTCCTCCCAGCAGTTCATCGCCCCAGCCAAGAACAGACCCTCACGAGGCTGTTCTTCCTTGTATTGTTCATCATCATCGGCCCAAGAGGCAATCCACCACACCACACACTGGAGTAGGGTATTACACCACAACGGTGGCCCGAACCAGTATAAACCCTGTGTCTCTTGTGTTGTTCTTTCCATAGTTTAGATCCTAGCAAGGCGGAGGGGTGCAGGTAGGTAGGAGACGAAATCTCCGTGCGCACCCCAGTGTTTGAACCTCAAGGGTCTGCCGGAACCCGAAATCCGACATTTGGCGCGCCAGGTAGGGGTGCGCCGGGATTCGTCTTCCACCACCCCGTTCTCCTCCGACCATCACGCCCATGTCTGACGTTCGTCAGGCCCGCGCCGAGCGTCGGGCCGCGCTCGCTTCCCGCATCACCCAGACGGCCCCTGTCGGCGGGCGTCCTCACTGTTCCCCGTCACCTGCCGTCAACGCCGCCACCGGCCCGGCGGGGGACGAGCGGCAAGCATCGTCCCAGCATTTGTCCGTGTGTCAAGGCGGCCGCACCGCAACTCCCTCGCTCACCCTAGCTGGTTCTTCGTCCACGCGCTCCGCGCGCCCATAGAGCCTCGCAACCTCTCCCCTGCCATCGCGCTGCACCAACTCCCCTGGTCGTCGCGGCCCTCTTGGGCGGCTCGCAGGCGCCGCCTACAAGTCACCACGTCAAGCCGTTCATCCGCCGGGTCAGCGCCGCTTCCATGCGGCAGGGGGCACCCCTGGGCCGGGCGGCGCCCGAGACCGGCCTGACCTTCAGCTCGGAGGACCACCCCTCCAACTCGGCCTGCTCGGGTGCGCTCCCCATGCTTTGCACCCCCACCATCTGCCACGTGGCCGTCACCAGGACCCTCATTGATGGCGGCGCGGGCCTCAGCATGCTCTCGGTCGAGGCCTTCAACCTCCTCTGCGTACCCCTAGGACGGCTGCAACCCAGCCGGCCCTTCTCACGCGTTGGGGGCGAGTCGTCCAGCTCCTTGGGACAGATCCGGCTCCCAGTAACCTTCGGCACCTACGACAACTTCCGCACGGAGCTGGTCGACTTCGACATCGCCCCCATCGGCCTCCCCTACAATGCCATCCTCGGCTACCCAGCGCTGGCCTAGTTCATGGCCACGACGCACCCGGCGTACAACCTCATGAAGATGCCCGGGAGCAGCGGTGTCCTCTTTGTGCACGGGGACACCGGAGACGCGCTGCGGGCGCTCAAGCTCGCCTTCAAGACGGCGGCGTTGGCACAGGCCACCGACTTGGAGACCCCCGGACCCAAGGGGGCTGCACCCGCCAAGAAGAAACAGTTGTTCACCCAAGACAAGGCAGAAACCAAGCAGATACCCGTCGATGAGGATGGGTCCACCAACGCCACCTTCACCATAGGCGCCCACCTCGAACCCGAGCAGGAGAAGGCCCTGGTCGGGTTCCTGTGCGCAAACAAGAAGGTATTCGCTTGGGAGCCTGACCAGTTGGCAGGGATCCCTAGGTGTGTAATCGAGCATCACCTCAACATATGCCCCAATGTGCGCCCTATGAAGCAGAAGGCCAGGCGGTAGTCCACAGAAAAGCAAGCCTTCATCGTCCAAGAGACCCACAAATTAGAAGCCGCTGGGGTCATTCGCGAGGTCCGATACCCGGATTGGCTGGCCAACCCTGTCGTTGTGCCAAAGAAGGGAGGGAAGGAGCGCATGTGTGTCGACTTCACCAACCTCAACAAAGCATGCCCGCAAGATCCGTTCCCGCTCCCCCGCATCGATCAGATCGTCGATTCCACTGCGGAATGCGACCTGTTATGCTTCTTGGATGCCTTCTCTGGGTATCACCAGATCAAGATGGCGGTAGAAGACGTCGAGAAGACAACCTTCCTAACCCCGTGTGGGGTGTACTGCTACACATGCATGCCATTCGGGCTGCGTAACACAGGGGCGACCTTCCAGCGGCTGATGCACATCACCTTGGGCCCGCAGCTCGGGAAGAATGTTGAAGCTTACGTTGATGACATTGTGGTAAAGTCTCGGGAGGCTAGGACCTTGATACAAGACTTGGAGGAAACCTTCGCGAGCCTCAACGCAGTGAACCTACGGCTCAACCCAGAGAAGTGTGTGTTCGGAGTCCCCTCGGGCAAGCTCTTGGGTTTCCTCGTGTCCCACCGAGGCATCGAGGCTAACCCGGAGAAGGTCAAGGCGGTGGAAGACATGAGCCCGCCAAAGACCCTCAGAGAAATGCAGAAGCTCACGGGGTGCGTGACCGCGCTAGGGCACTTCATCTCAAAGTTGGGAGAACGAGCACTACCCTTCTTCCAGCTAATGAAGAAAAAGGGGCCCTTCGAGTGGACTGAAGAGGCCGACAAGGTGTTCCAGGATCTCAAGAGATACCTGACCAGCCCACCGGTCATGGTGGCTCCGCGCCCTCAAGAGCCCCTGGTGCTTTACCTCGCCGCCACTCCCTACTCCGCCAGCGCAGCCTTAGTGGCGGTCAGAGAGCAGCGCCAATCAAAACCGCGGCAGCAGCCCAGGACAAGGCAGAGTAGGGTCAAGGACGGCCTACAGAAACCGCCATCACGGCTGAGGAGGATCAGCCACCGCAGAGGGGCGCACCAGAGGCGGAAGAGGCCCCTCTTCCAGATGGCCAGCCTCAGGAGGCCTCATTGCCTCAAGAGGCGCCACAGTTTTCGAAGGGAGCCACCAGCACTGATGCACTCCACCTCGTTGAGCACCCAGTGTACTTCGTCAGCATGGTGCTGCGGGATGCAAGGGCACGGTACCCCATGCCTTAGAAACTCCTCCTCACGCTACTGATGGCCTCGCGCAAGCTGCGGCACTATCTTCAGGGTCACCCCATCAAGGTCATCTCGTCGTACCCCCTGGAGAGAGTACTCAGGAGCCCAAATTCAGCTGGAAGGGTCGCTGAGTGGAACATAGAACTGCAAGCGTTTCAGCTCGAATTCATCACGACCAGAGTCATCAAAGGAGCAGCGTTGGCGGATTTTGTGGCAGAATGGACGGAGGCGCCAGGCCTCAAGGCCGACGAGGATCGGTCCCTGTCCCCGGGAAGCGAGGCGCCAGAAGGCTGGGTCATGTACTTCGATGGGGCGTTCTCCAGGCATGGCGCTGGGGCTGGAGCGGTGCTTATATTGCCCACTCAGGACAAGCTCTATTACACCGTGCAGCTCTGTTTCCAGCAAGGTGAAAAGGTCTCCAACAACATAGCAGAGTATGAAGGTTTAATAGCGGGCTTGAAGGCCGCGGCTGCCCTGGGGGTGAAGCGCCTCACCATCAAGGGCGATTCGCAGCTCCTTGTCAATTTCTCCAATAAGGTGTACGAGCCGAAGGATGAGCACATGGAAGCCTACCTAGCGGAGGTCCGCAAGATGGAGAAGCAGTTCTGGGGGTTGGAGTTGCAGCATGTGCCCCGTGGCACCAATCAGGAGGCCGACGACATCGCCAAACGGGCGTCCAGGCGGTTACCTTAGGAGCCTGGCGTTTTCGAGGAGCGGCTCTTCAAGCCATCAGCCCTGCCGTCATTATCGAACACGGCTCAGCCCCGGGAGGAGCTCCCCCAGCCACCTGCCTCAGGTGCTCCGGCCTGTGGCCCGATCTCAGGAGCGCGTCTGCTCCTGACGATGGAACCTCAGGAGGTATGTTGGATCGCGGAGCTCCGGAGTTACCTAACGCAAGGGACCCTGCCGAAGAAGGAGGAGGAAGCGGAGCGAGTGGCACGCCAGGCCACGGCATACTGCATCAAGGATGGAGAGCTCTACCGGAAGCGGCCAAACGATGTATCCCTGTGCTGCATCTCCAGGGAGCAGGGGAAGGAACTGCTTGAAGATATACACGGCGGAGATTGTGGACATCATTCATCATCATGGACCTCGTCGGCAAGGCGTTCTGTAACACCCTCGATGCGACTATAGCTCCCACGTGTCGAGGCACGACTTAGAGACATAATCGCATTGAAGGCATATGTCGCAAGTGAGGTAATCGTCACACAACCCATGTAATATATAAGGGAAAGAGATACATAGTTGGCTTACAATCGCCACTTCACACCATTACATAAATAAACATTACATCAATCAAATACACTCATGGTCCGACTACGGAACCAAAATAAAAGAAGAACCCCAAATGCGACAAAGGTCCCCGATCGACCCCAACTGGGCTCCACTACTGATCAACTAGAACGAAAAAACACAAAGGACAAGGTCTTCATCGAGCCCCTCCTGAGCTTGGTTGCGTCATCTGCACGGACTCATCGGCACCTACAAGCTGGTTGTGGAAGTATCTGTGAGCCACAGGGACTCAGCAATCTCACACCCTCGCGATCAAGACTATTTAAGCTTATGGGTAAGGTAAAGGTATGAGGTGGAGCTGCAGCAAGCGACTAGCATATATGGTGGCTAACATACGCAACTGAGAGCGAGAAGAGAAGGCAAAGCACGGTCGATAAAAGTATGGTCAAGAAGTGATCCTGGACTACTTACGTCAAGCATAACTCCAACAACCGTGTTCACTTCCCGAACTCCGCCGGAAAGAGACCATCACGGTTACACACGCAGTTGATGCGTTTTATTTCGGATCTGGTGTCAAGTTATCTACAACCGGACATTAACAAATTCCCATCTGCCTATAACCGCAGGCACGGCTTTCGAAAGATTATACCCTGCAGGGGTGTCCCAACTTAGCCCATGACAAGCTCTCGCGATCAACGAAGGAATAGACCTTCTCCCAGGAAGACCCGATCAGACTCGGAATCCCGGTTTACAAGACATTTCGACAATGGTAAAACAAGACCAGCAAGACCGCCCGATGCGCAGACAATCCCGATAGGAGCTGCACATATCTCGTTCTCAGGGCAACACCGGATGAACACTACGTACAACTAAAACCAGACCTCGAGTTTCCCCGAGGTGGCGCTGCAAGTGGCTCTGGTTCGGACCAACACTTAGACAAGCACTGGCCCGGGGGGGGCTATAATAAAGATGACCCTCGAGAGAGCGACTCCCAAGGGAAAAGTAGGTGGTGGTGAGGCAAATGGTAAAAGTCAATGTTGGGCCTTGCTGGAGGAGTTTTACTCAAAGCGAACTGTCAAGGGGTTCCCATTATAACCCAACCGCGTAAGGAACGCAAAATCCAGGAACATAACACCAGTATGACGGAAACTAGGGCGGCAAGAGTGGAACAAAACATCAGGAAAAAGGCCAAGCCTTCCACCCTTTACCAAGTATATAGATGCATTAATTATATAAGATATATTGTGGTATCCCAACCAAAACCCTGTCCACCATGGAGAAATCTTCAACTTCACCTGCAACTAGCAACGCTATAAGAGGGGCTGAGCAAGCGGTAACATAGCCAATCAACGGTTTGCTAGGACATGGTGAGTTAGAGGTTTGACATGGCAATTGGGAGGCTGATAAGCAAATGGTAGGCATCGAAGCATTGGCATAGCAAGAGCGAGCAAACTAGCATAGCAAAGATAGTAGTGATTTCGAGGGTATGATCATCTTGCCTTAAACCCCGCAAGGAGGAAGAACGAGTCCATGAAGAAGACGAACGGACGTAGACGAACGGTTCCTCACAAACGCGACGTTGTCGGAAACAACCCGACGAAGCACACCGGAAAGAAGCAAACAACATAGTAAACAACAAACACATCAACATGGCATGAAGCACAAACGAGTATGATGCATGTCCGGTTTAATGAGGCACGGCATGGCAAAATGCACAAGCAATCCTACAAATTAAGTGGAGCTCAATATGCATCGGGATGCATATTGACAAAACACCACATCAATTATTTAGTTTGATCTCGTTTAGGCTAGCCAACGATATTAAATGTTGTCAAACATGGCAAGAGGTGAAACATAATTAAACTAACAATTTAAGCAAGTTTAAATGAGGCCGGAAACAACAAACAACAATTTCGGAAAATCCCCATACCATTTAGTAGTTTAATGCAAACACAATTTTAAACATTTAAATGTTGTTATCATGATGCGGATGACATATACAAGTTTATGCAATTTTATGAAAACATTGACATGAGCACGATACGAGGCTTTTGTCGCCATGGCGGGAGGAAAAAGGTGCCACGACGGTGAAACGGAAATGGTGCCATGGCAACATTCCGATCCCGATAACTCAAGTGAGTTACCGATGCAAACGAGAAGTGTGACGTGAGCGTGTCATGCAAGGATGGTGGGGTGCTCCCGACTACCGGGTTCCCACGTGTCGGTGGCATGGCAAAGAGCGACAAATCGGACACGGTGCAAACATATCGTACATCTCATACATGCAAGGGCATCTCATCGCGGTCGGTCATCTCGGTGGTTATACCTTCGAAGCGTGCGTTTCGGGGCGGTTCAAAACATCGAGGGAAGTAGTTGTTCACGTGGCGACGGTAGTGGTACATCTCGTAGACGTTCACGGGATCTCAGCGGGTCGTCGTGTAGCCGTACATGTTCGAAGCGGAACTTGGCCTATCCACGAAGGCGTCCTTGGGCGCTCCTCGTTGCCGCGACTTGGCAAAAC
This sequence comes from Triticum dicoccoides, assembly GCF_002162155.2. Lineage (NCBI taxonomy): Eukaryota > Viridiplantae > Streptophyta > Magnoliopsida > Poales > Poaceae > Triticum > Triticum dicoccoides. The sequence goes on from NC_041386.1 coordinate 99,760,959, forward strand.
GAAGGGGATCTTGGCGTCCAAGCAAGGATGAAGACCGCGATGCGAGGAGGTGGCTTGGGGTCAAAAGACCGAGGCAAGGTGGCGCAGGAAGGTGAGGCTGCCGCAGGAGCTTGAGGGCGCGGGTGGCCATGGTGCTGAGCGACGAGCTGCTGCTGCTCGAAGCGGACAGAGGCAACTAGGGGGCACGGACGAGGCCGGGAAGACGGGGATGAGTGCCCAGGTCGCAGGGGAGGCGGGCGACGGAGCAAGAGGTGCACGGAGGCCTCGATGTGCAGGGGGTCGCTAGGCCTTGCCACAATGCAGGGACAACGGCCGCGGGACTTGGCGCGTGGAGGAGGTTGGATCCGGGCGGCGGCCGCGGGGACGGGACGAGGCGGTTGGGCGCGCGGTGCTCGCGCGCAGAGGCGACGGGGCCGCCGGAGTTGGTCTCTAGGTGGTGTTGCGGAGGCCGGGCGCGGGGCCGGCAGGGGCGAGGTGGAGCGGGGGCGCTCGATGCAGGAGGAGGAAGGGCGAGGCCGTGGCGCTCCCCTCTCTCTCTCTGCGACGGCGCAACGAGGGAGGAGGGGATCGAGCGCTGCGTGGGAACGAGGAGGAGGAGATGGATCGAGGGAGAGATGCGGGAGGATCGTGGGATCTTCTCCCTGGCGACGTGTGTGTGTGGTGGCGGCGCTGGTAGGGAACAAGGGGATGGACCGAGGGAGAGATGGATCGAGCGAGGGGGTCGGGCTAGGGTTAGAGGCGCAGCAGCTGGGCCTGTGGAACGGGCCTTAGAGGCTGGGCCAGCCTGGATGGCATGCTGGGTTCTCTTCTCCCTCTCTCTTATATTTCTAACAGAAAGCATTAGAGAGAACGAAAATGAAGAGGGGGTTAGGGAAAGAAAATGCGCAAGGGGATACTTTTTTCCGGACTCGCAAAAATGAGTTTGTTCCGAGAAAAATAGAAAGAGGCATGATTGAAAGATTTAAATTCAAACTCATTTGAATTTAATTCAAATGGGTTTGAACGGAAGTGAGGGTTTGGGAAGGTCCAAAAATGTTCGGATTTTTGGTGGAGCTCCGGAAAATGATGAAATAATTTATGGGCAGAGTTGGAGACCAAGAATTAAGATAATAAAGGCATTGGGATATTTTGCAAGTGTGTTAAGGTGATTCCAAAACAATGGAATATTTTATTATAGCTCCCTAAATATCGGGAGGGTATGTTATAAAGAGAAGTCACCCTTCCCTCGATTTAAATGGATCGAAGATCCATACAATTTATTTAGTTGAGTTTTAAAAATTAAATGGCATGATGGCATGATGACATGATGCAATGCAAAAATAAAAGAGCAAGCACAAAAGAAACACATGGCAAAACTCGGAATAGCTGGAAGTCTTCTGAAGCATCGGTCTTGGGGCGTTACAACACTCCACCACTACGAGAGGATCTCGTCCCGAGATCTAGGATGGCACCGGAGGGAAACGGAAGAGGAAGATAAGCAGTAAAACTAAGTTGCTTCTTCGACCAATGAGTGAAACCATGAACCTTGAGAGGTTGAGCAATTAGAGATGAACGAGATTGCAAATAATCCGTTAGAAAAGAGGAACGAGGAACATTACGGGAACTTGAAGGTTGCAAAGACACGAATCAAGAGTTTAATGGACAAGATAGAATTCGAAACCACTCCGGTTAAAACAAGATGAGAGAGAAAGAATTTGGGCACCACTCCGGTTGAACATGGAAGGAAAAGAACATGAATTTGGCAAATTGAAAGCACTTGGATGAGACTCCGGTTAAATGGATAAGCAAGGAAAAGAACACGATCCTCACAATTCGAGATGATGAGCGAAGAGAGCAACATCACATTGCCTCCGAAAGAAGAAATAGAAGATAGATCATTGGAATGAAAAGAACGGAGAAGAAAATGACAATTGCTGCCACAAATGAACTTGGAAAGCGCCCTTCCAAGAAGGTTATAACGGAGTTGTTGGAAAACCAACAACGAAAAGAATAAGATTGTAGTGGGCTTATGGAAACATCGCAAGACTATGAGATGACATTCTGCCACTAACGAAAAACAATTGCTCGTTTGAGATCAACGAAGAGACGAAAAACCTCTTTCACCGAGAAGGATATGGAGAAAGCTTGGATCAATGATAAGCACCACAAATAGCAACATTCCCAATGGAAGGCTTTAGGTGAAATCTATACCAAGATAACTCCAAAGAAGAAGTTGATTGGACTGAGAAGAACTCATGCTCGAAGGAGTTGATGGGTTTAACTACCTCATTCTTGACAACATATGAATCATCAAACACGAACTCGAATTGTCAAGAATGACATGACACCACCTCAAATGATAAGGTAGAAAGAATTGCACTTCAGAATGCAAGATGAAGAATACTTTAGCTCCTTAAAAGAATCTCGATGAAAACTTCAAGAAGGAATAAAATCCTTGATGAACCATCATGTATAGCCTCCATGAAGAAACTCCGGTAACAAAAGAATGATCAAACGAAAAGAAAGATAAGTTGAAAATACAAGGTGAAACCTTGTAAAGATTTAGATAGATCTTTGGAATGATAATTAGAGCTTGGAACTCCGGGAAAGAAAAGATGAGCATTTGAAACCAAGAAAAGTATGATGAGCCACTCCGGAAAACAGGAATTGAATAAACTCGATGAAACAAGAATAAGAATTACATTATGTTTATCCCTCACCAATTAAATTGATGACAAACAATGGATTCGACACACTACTTATTCTCATTGAAAGGATTAAGATAGATATAGCGTCAACTTGGAAAGGTCTTCCATGAACCACCGGTGGAATTTGGAAAACAATGAATGAATTGATATGATAAGAAAGAAGAAAAATCTTGAACGAACCACCGGTAGGATTGGAACAACAAATGAATTGATATGATGAACAAGGAAGAGAGATCTTGAAAGAACCACGGTAAGAATTAAAAATGAACAAAGAAAAGATAAGGAAGACACCGGGAAGAATTAGCAAATGAATGAAGATGCTTGAGAGAATTTAGACCCATGAGAACGAAGAGATCACAAGCTGATTAAAGATCACTTGCACGAAGCACCGGTAAAATTGAAGAACGTGAGCTGAAAGCTGAGAATGAATAATATTTGAAAAGATGGATTCCGGATAAGAAATTGATAAGACTCTTGAATTTGCTCCGGATAGTTGAAAAGAATTCTCACAATCGAAAATAATTATTAGAGGATGGAAATAAGCTAGAACCACGAGTCTCTGAGAGAACGGATAAGATAAGGAGGAAAAACTCTTCTTCGGTCTTCAAAATCCAAGAAAGACGATGAGAGACACCACCATGAATTATTGAGACACTCCGGAATGAATCAAAAGCGAAGAGGTTGAGCCAACTATGGAAAAAAAATTGAAAGATCTTGGAGAAAGTCATATGACTGATGATAATTCATTCTTACGTCAAAGTTTGAAAATAAATTTGAGGATACCTCTGGGAGAATAAGAAGAGTCAGGTAAGATCCTGGAAAAAGACCTGTGGGTTAGGGCCCACTCAAAAGAAAACACCGTAGAAAAGATTTAAAAGAGAGAATGCACCGGTTGGATTAAAAGACTTGAATGAGATAACATCCTCGAAAGAGCTTGAACGAATGCAGAGTGGGAGCACGAATCTTCGAGATATCTTGAGCACTCCGGGACAATAGAATAGCGAGAAGTGAAAGATTAAGAATTGCACCGGCATGAGAAAACATTGAAACAAGGAGAGGATATGATAAAAAAAAGCTTAACTTGAAACCACCGGAGATGAAAAATGAGTGGGGAATGACGAACTAAAAGAGCATCTTCATGTGAACCACCGGGTAAAAACATGAAGGAAAAAGAATGGAGAGACTTCCATCAATAAAAATGGATGGTGATTAAGAAATCTGAATCCTTGAAGTAAAAGGGTGGGAGGGCGGGAAAAACAAAGGCAACTTGGAGACGGATGAAACAAACACCGTTGAGAAGAAGTGATAATTGATCTTGCGAAAGTTGAAATGATCGAATCCACTTGAAGAGAAGCACACCGGTTGAAAAGGATTGACAAGACAATCTTGACTATTATGAAGGATTAGTATTCACATAGAACTATGAGAACGCCATTTGGGGAAGGTATGGAATCAACATTTGACTTTGAAGCAACTCGAATACCACAAATAAAACAAAACAAAGGATTGGCTTGCAGAATAAGCCGGAACAAACATATGATAGAGATTCCGTCCGAAGTTTTCGTGGTGGGGCCCACATGGGCTCGAGTGTACAACACCATCATGTACAAGGCAGTGCACATGACATAGGAAGTGTCCCCGAACCAGCATAGCCAAGGGTTCTTTAAGACACAACGAGATCACTGTAAAAACGACCGTGGAAAGGCGGACCACTAGACGTCGAACCCCAATCTCATATCATGCATCTGTTGAAAAGATATTCTAGGAGCTACTTGAATTCCCACCTATAAAACTCCCGAAACTTTCTGGTTATGCAATCTGGTGTTGGGGATACAGGGGAAGCAATATATCTCACCCAAACTAACAATACCTACATCCAAGCTGTATCCATCCGTCAACACATAACCAAGAAACCTTCGGAAATCGTGTACCTCAACCTTCGAAAAGCATCCGTTATACGAGTTATGGCAATACTCCCGAACTCCCGCCCCAGTACTGGGTGGCATCGAGGTTATCTCACCAACGAACTGCATAAAAGAGATTTTCGTTGTCGGCGTACTAAACTCAGGTATTCCAGAACTGCAACGATAAAATTATGATGACAACACCTTAGAGCTCAACTCCCCGGGACACTTCCACAAAACCCCTGACAGGAGGCACCAAGACAATGTTCTCATCATAAAACCATCGGAACAATTCCAAGATACCCGCGTGATCCTAAAAAAAAATTAGTGAAATTTGAGAAGAGAAGAGTCGAAACTCTATGTCAGGATGCCTCGCAAGAGTGACGAAGGGACTGAGGAGTAAAAAGAATTCCTAAACTCTCCGATATATAATTCCTAAAGACTCAAAACATTTTTCTAGACACAACTCGGCCGCTAAAAACGATCAAGCAATGGGGCTCCTAAGGTCGGGGAAGGCTCTGATTACCAACTTGTAACACCCTCGATGCGATTAAGCTCCCACGTGTCGAGGCACGACTTAGAGACATAATCGCATTGAAGGCATATGTCGCAAGTGAGGTAATCGTCACACAACCCATGTAATATATAAGGGAAAGAGATACATAGTTGGCTTACAATCGCCACTTCACACCATTACATAAATAAACATTACATCAATCAAATACACTCATGGTCCGACTACGGAACCAAAATAAAAGAAGAACCCCAAATGCGACAAAGGTCCCCGATCGACCCCAACTGGGCTCCACTACAGATCAACTAGAACGAAACAACACAAAGGACAAGGTCTTCATCGAGCCCCTCCTGAGCTTGGTTGCGTCATCTGCACGGACTCATCGGCACCTACAAGCTGGTTGTGGAAGTATCTGTGAGCCACAGGGACTCAGCAATCTCACACCCTCGCGATCAAGACTATTTAAGCTTATGGGTAAGGTAAAGGTATGAGGTGGAGCTGCAGCAAGCGACTATCATATATGGTGGCTAACATACGCAACTGAGAGCGAGAAGAGAAGGCAAAGCACGGTCGATAAAAGTATGGTCAAGAAGTGATCCTAGACTACTTACGTCAAGCATAACTCCAACAACCGTGTTCACTTCCCGGACTCCGCCGGAAAGAGACCATCACGGTTACACACGCAGTTGATGCGTTTTATTTCGGATCTGGTGTCAAGTTATCTACAACCGAACATTAACAAATTCCCATCTGCCTATAACCGCAGGCACGGCTTTCGAAAGATTATACCCTGCAGGGGTGTCCCAACTTAGCCCATGACAAGCTCTCGCGATCAACGAAGGAATAGACCTTCTCCCAGGAAGACCCGATCAGACTCGGAATCCCGGTTTACAAGACATTTCGACAATGGTAAAACAAGACCAGCAAGACCGCCCGATGCGCCGACAATCCCGATAGGAGCTGCACATATCTCGTTCTCAGGGCAACACCGGATGAACACTACGTACAACTAAAACCAGACCTCAAGTTTCCCCGAGGTGGCGCTGCAAGTGGCTCTGGTTCGGACCAACACTTAGACAAGCACTGGCCCGGGGGGGGGGGCTATAATAAAGATGACCCTCGAGAGAGCGACTCCCAAGGGAAAAGTAGGTGGTGGTGAGGCAAATGGTAAAAGTCAATGTTGGGCCTTGCTGGAGGAGTTTTATTCAAAGCAAACTGTCAAGGGGTTCCCATTATAACCCAACCGCGTAAGGAACGCAAAATCCAGGAACATAACACCGGTATGACGGAAACTAGGGCGGCAAGAGTGGAACAAAACATCAGGCAAAAGGCCAAGCCTTCCACCCTTTACCAAGTATATAGATGCATTAATTATATAAGATATATTGTGGTATCCCAACCAAAACCCTGTCCACCATGGAGAAATCTTCAACTTCACCTGCAACTAGCAACGCTATAAGAGGGGCTGAGCAAGCGGTAACATAGCCAATCAACGGTTTGCTAGGACATGGTGAGTTAGAGGTTTGACATGGCAATTGGGCGGCTGATAAGCAAATGGTAGGCATCAAAGCATTGGCATAGCAAGAGCGAGCAAACTAGCATAGCAAAGATAGTAGTGATTTCGAGGGTATGATCATCTTGCCTTAAATCCCGCAAGGAGGAAGAACGAGTCCATGAAGAAGACAAACGGACGTAGAAGAACGGTTCCTCACAAACGCGACGTTGTCGGAAACAACCCGACGAAGCACACCGGAAAGAAGCAAACAACATAGTAAACAACAAACACATCAACATGGCATGAAGCACAAACGAGTATGATGCATGTCCGGTTTAATGAGGCACGGCATGGCAAAATGCACAAGCAATCCTACAAATTAAGTGGAGCTCAATATGCATCGGGATGCATATTGACAAAACACCACATCAATTATTTAGTTTGATCTCGTTTAGGCTAGCCAACGATATTAAATGTTGTCAAACATGGCAAGAGGTGAAACATAATTAAACTAACAATTTAAGCAAGTTTAAATGAAGCCGGAAACAACAAACAACAATTTCGGAAAATCCCCATACCATTTAGTAGTTTAATGCAAACACAATTTTAAACATTTAAATGTTGTCATCATGATGCGGATGACATATACAAGTTTATGCAATTTTATGAAAACATTGACATGAGCACGATACGAGGCATTTGTCGCCATGGCGGGAGGAAAAAGGTGCCACGACGGTGAAACGGAAATGGTGCCATGGCAACATTCCGACCCCGATAACTCGAGTGAGTTACCGATGCAAACGAAAAGTGTGACGTGAGCGTGTCATGCAAGGATGGTTGGGTGCTCCCGACTACCGGGTTCCCACGTGTCGGTGGCATGGCAAAGAGCGACAAATCGGACACAGTGCAAACATATCGTACATCTCATACATGCAAGGGCATCTCATCGCGGTCGGTCATCTCGGTGGTTATACCTTCGAAGCGTGCGTTTCGGGGCGGTTCAAAACATCGAGGGAAGTAGTTGTTCACGTGGCGACGGTAGTGGTACATCTCGTAGACGTTCACGGGATCTCAGCGGGTCGTCGTGTAGCCGTACATGTTCGAAGCGGAACTTGGCCTATCCACGAAGGCGTCCTTGGGCGCTCCTGGTTGCCGCGACTTGGCAAAAGGAAGGGGCTCTTGGCGTCCAAGCAAGGATGAAGACCGCGATGCGAGGAGGTGGCTTGGGGTCAAAAGACCGAGGCAAGGTGGCGCAGGAAGGTGAGGCTGCCGCAGGAGCTTGAGGGCGCGGGTGGCCATGGCGCTGAGCGACGAGCTGCTGCTGCTCGAAGCGGACAGAGGCAACTAGGGGGCACGGATGAGGCCGGGAAGACGGGGATGAGCGCCCAGGTCGCAGGGGAGGAGGGCGACGGAGCAAGAGGTGCACGGAGGCCTCGATGTGCAGGGGGTCGCTGGGCCTTGCCACAATGCAGGGACAACGGCCGCGGGACTTGGCGCGTGGAGGAGGTTGGATCCGGGCGGCGGCCGCGGGGACGGGACGAGGCGGTTGGGCGCGCGGTGCTCGCGCGCAGAGGCGACGGGGCCGCCGGAGTTGGTCTCTAGGTGGTGTTGCGGAGGCCGGGCGCGGGGCCGGCAGGGGCGAGGTGGAGCGGGGGCGCTCGATGCAGGAGGAGGAAGGGCGAGGCCGTGGCGCTCCTCTCTCTCTCTGCGACGGTGCAACGAGGGAGGAGGGGATCGAGCGCTGCGTGGGAACGAGGAGGAGGAGATGGATCGAGGGAGAGATGCGGGAGGATCGTGGGATCCTCTCCCTGGCGACGTGTGTGTGTGGTGGCGGCGCTGGTAGGGAACGAGGGGATGGACCGAGGGAGAGATGGATCGAGCGAGGGGGTCGGGCTAGGGTTAGAGGCGCAGCAGCTGGGCCTGTGGAACGGGCCTTAGAGGCTGGGCCAGCCTGGATGGCATGCTGGGTTCTCTTCTCCCTCTCTCTTATATTTCTAACAGAAAGCATTAGAGAGAACGAAAATGAAGAGGGGGTTAGGGAAAGAAAATGCGCAAGGGGATAATTTTTTCCGGACTCGCAAAAATGAGTTTGTTCCGAGAAAAATAGAAAGAGGCATGATTGAAAGATTTAAATTCAAACTCATTTGAATTTAATTCAAATGGGTTTGAACGGAAGTGAGGGTTTGGGAAGGTCCAAAAATGTTCGGATTTTTGGTGGAGCTCCGGAAAATGATGAAATAATTTATGGGCAGAGTTGGAGACCAAGAATTAAGATAATAAAGGCATTGGGATATTTTGCAAGTGTGTTAAGGTGATTCCAAAACAATGGAATATTTTATTATAGCTCCCTAAATATCGGGAGGGTATGTTATAAAGAGAAGTCACCCTTCCCTCGATTTAAATGGATCGAAGATCCATACAATTTATTTAGTTGAGTTTTAAAAATTAAATGGCATGATGGCATGATGACATGATGCAATGCAAAAATAAAAGAGCAAGCACAAAAGAAACACATGGCAAAACTCGGAATAGCTGGAAGTCTTCTGAAGCATCGGTCTTGGGGCGTTACACGTTCCGCAGTGGGTTTTATTGGCCCACCGCGCTCAATGACACCGTCGAACTAGTGAAAGCTTGTGAGGCCTGCCAGTTCCACGCCAAGCAGATCCATCAGCCAGCAGGAGGCTTGCAGACTATCCCCCTTTCATGGCCATTCGTAGTCTGGGGGCTGGATATCTTGGGCCTGTTTCCTCGGGCGCCTAGGGGCTACCGCTACCTCTACGTCGCCGTAGACAATTTCACCAAGTGGGCTGAAGTAGAGGCTGTCCGCACCATTCCCGCGGGTTCCGCGGTCAAGTTCATCAAGGGCATCGTGAGCCGGTTCGGGGTGCCGAATCGCATCATCACAGACAACGGTTCGCAGTTCACCAGTAACCTCTTCAAAACATACTATGCTAACCTTGGAACGGAGATATGCTACGCTTCGGTCACGCATCCCCGAAGCAACGGCCAGGCCGAGCGAGCCAACGCGGAGGTCCTGAGGGGCCTCAAGACTAGGACGTTCAAGAAGAAGCTGGAGGCCTGCGGCAGAGGTTGGTACGACGAGCTTCAGTCCGTGTTGTGGTCCATTCGCACAACCGCGACCAAGCCGACTGGGGAGACCCCGTTCTTCCTGGTCTACGGAGCCGAAGCGGTCCTCCCTCACGAGGTTAGACGTCGCTCCGCGCGGGTCTTGGCGTTTGACGAGGCGCAGCAGGACGCAATGCAGGGGATGGACCTCGTGCTGGGGGAGGAACGTCGCCGAGAAGCCGCGCTACGAGCGGCGAGGTACTAACAAGCACTGCGGTGATATCACTGCCGCAACATCCGCCCCAGAACTCTTGAGGTAGGAGACCTCGTGCTCAGGCGGGTTCTCTCAAGGGAGGGGCTGCACAAGCTCTCTCCCATGTGGGAGGGCCCGTTCAAAGTTGTTCATGTTTCCAGGCCCGGCTCCGCGCGCTTGGAGACTTAGGAGGGGGTGCCAGTCCAGAATGCATGGAACATCCAGCACCTCCGGAGGTTCTACCCTTAAAAAGGCCCGGAGCCTGTGAAGAAGGCGAATGCCTGTGAAGCTATCGCGTTTTGGAAAAGGCCCGGAGCCTGTGAAGAAGGCGAATGCCTGTGAAGCTATCGCATTTTGGAAAAGGCCCAGAGCTTGTGAAGATGGCGAATGCCTGTGAAGCTATCGCGTTTTGGAAAAGGCCCAGAGCCTATGAAGAAGGCGAATGCCTGTGAAGGAATCGCGTTTTGGAAAAGGCCCGGAGCCTGTGAAGAAGGCGAATGCCTGTGAAGCTATCGCGTTTTGGAAAAGGCCCGGAGCCTGTGAAGAAGGCGAATGCCTGTGAAGCTTGCCGCCCGTGACACTCTCATGTAATAATGACTTGGGGATGTACATGCCCCGGAGTCTCAGGAGCGCCGGCCTCAGGCCCTGGGGCTCCCTCCCACGCCCAGTGGCAGCACTTAGCTCCGCGCTGGTGAGAAGACGTCGAACACTAGATTAGGTGCCGGACGCGGCTTTTCATTTGCTTTCCGCAGTTGGCTTGTTCCTTCTCGTTCGAAATTTTATTGAAGTTGTTGCCGTCTTTGGCTTGTGGTTCTTCGACTTTTCGCTCTCCTACCTCGATTTCTCTTGTGCGAGGCCTCGCGAGGGGGGCAGCCGAGCACCCTCGCGAGTGTTCCTACCCTGGTCATTCAAAGGGTTCCCGACCTGGGCCCCTCACAGGAGCACCCCTCCAGTCCGTGCCCCAGGGGCACCACGACACAAACAAAGGGCCTGGGTTGGTCACCCCCACGGCCGGGGCCGGGAATTATCCACGCGCGGGCACGTAGCTAGAAGGTACAATAATGAAAGCAAAATGATGATTAACAGCAATAACCCAAACACGCCCCCGCGGGGCTCCACGCTACTGTCTTTGTTATGCAGGAAAAAGGAAAAGAAAGGACAAATCTGGTGTAGCTCGCCTCACACTGGCCCACAGGGAAGGTCCGAGCTGCCTCCGGAGCTCAGGCGGACTCCCTCTCGCGCTTCACCAGGGCGCGACGGCGGGCAGACACGTTGCCACCTCCCAAGCAGATACGACGGCGTGGAGGCTGACCACGGCCACCGCTAGAAGAGTCGTCGCCTGAAGAAGGGCCGGAGAAGCTTGAGGAACCCCGAGCGCCGCCAGCCGCGTGAGCGCTGCCCTCTCCATCATCGCCAGAGCTGGGTTCCCAGCCACGGTCGTCACCCTCGGGGCAACACCCTGCGCGGCGACCATCTTCCCCAAACACCCTCACGTAGAGGGTGGCATTGCCGTCGAACTTGAAGTGTAGGGTGCACCGACGGCTCAGGCCACGCGCGTGGGCAAACGTCTGCCAACCGTGGGCCAGGGACAGGCTCCCGGCCGCGGAGACCTCCAGTGAGACCCATGAGGCCCGGCAGCAGCAGCCGTCGGCCTGGAGCCAGAGGCCGCACGGGGCGCCGGCCGGGAGCTCGCCAAGGAGGAAGCGAGGAAGTGGAAGTCGGGTGCTAGTCGGCTCCGCCGACCACACGACGAACTCCGGTAGCACTTCAGCAGCGCGAGAGCACGGCCTAGGGGGACGTGCAGCCAGAGCGCGCCCCCGGCCGCAGCAATCAGCCCGTTGTTGTACTGAAGATCGCCTCCGCGGCCGCGGGGAGCCACCGTGGTGGCCACAGGATGTTTGCGAGGGCGCCCTCGGCCGCGCTTGGGCGGGGAAGAGGCGGACTCAACCTGGTGAGCCTTCCCCTTCTCTGCGGCTGAGAACCTCCTTGACGGGGCCATGAAGAAAGGGAGAAGCAAGGAGGGATGAACTGGAAGGGCGCGCGCCGGTCCATACTTATAACTGGCGATGGCCAACCAACGGCCCCCACGATCGCAGGTAATTATGACCCGCTTTGCATGCAGGGACCTATCCAATCCGTGCAGTTGCCGAGGCGCCATGGGGAAGTGGAGACGCCCACGTCCAATCAACCGCCACGCGGCGCCCAAGGCCGCAGGCTGTTAGGGCCCGCGGCGCTTCGCTCTTGCCCTTCCGCCTCCCTGCACGGCCAAGCCCGGGCGCACCTTGGGCCCGGGGGCTACTGTCGGCGTTCTGGGAACGGGGGTCCCCATACTTGCCTGCCTGCGGCGTGGCTCAAAAGGGGTCCCAGCGCGGCCCATCTTCACCAACACAAACCCAAGACCCTCGCGAGGGGCCAAGCCTCGCGAGGCGGACGACGCGGAGCTTCATCAGGCATGGCCTCGTCAGGCTGGATCACGAGGAGGTGGAGAGATCAAGGCAGGGTACCTCACGAGGTGCTCGTGATGCAAGCCATGATGACCGAGGGCGCCAGGCGGGTGCCAGCCCGCGCAGTGTTCTCCTTCCCTCTTTGGTGCAAGGGGGGCAAGCGCAGCCGCAGAGTACCGAGGCATCAGGCAAAGGTTGCCATTTTGGTGCAACGAGACCAAGACCAGGAGGACTACGAGACGGAGGTCACCGTGGAGCCCAAGACGACGTCATCACCAGAGCTTTGCGCAGGCGAAGACTGCTTTTGTCAGGGTAGCTTGTACTAGCTGTCCCCCTTCAAATTAGCCCGCCATTGTTGGCTCCCTTCCCGCTTGATATTTGGGAAGAGGACCAGGGCCTCTATAAATAGGACCAGCCACCCACAGAGCAAAGGGGGCCGAGTTTTTGGAAGGATAGAGAAGATCAGAGAGAGAGAGAGAGAAAGGCGACTGAGCTCCTCCTAGCAGTTCATCACCCCAGCCAAGAACATACCCTCGTGAGGTTGTTCTTCCTTGTATTGTTCATCATCATCGGCCCAAGAGACAATCCACCACACCACACACTAGAGTAGGGTATTACACCACAACGGTGGCCCGAACCAGTATAAACCATGTGTCTCTTGTGTTGTTCTTTCCATATTTTAGATCCTAGCAAGGCGGAGGGGTGCAGGTAGGTAGGAGACGAAATCTCCGCGCGCACCCCAGTGTTCGAACCTCAAGGGTCTGCCAGAACCCGAAATCCGACAGCTATAGCTAGTATGATCCTCACCGACTTTAGCATCGCTACCGGCAAGTAAGTCTCGTCGTAGTCAATTCCTTGAACTTGTCCATAACCCTTAGCGACAAGCCGAGCTTTGTGGATCTGAACATTTCCATCCACACCGGTTTTCTTCTTAAAGACCCATTTGCATCCAATGGCCGTTACGCCAGGCGGCGGATCAGCCAAGTCCCGAACTTGATTCTCATCCATGGACTTTAACTCGGATCTCATGGCCTCCAGCCATGCCTCGGAATCTGGGCTCACCATAGCTTCCGCATATGTGGCCGGCTCGTCGCTTTCTAGCAACAATACATCGCGCACTCTGCGCAATCTTTTCGACCTCCGTGGTTCCGCTGCCGCTTCCTCTACGGGTTCCCTAACTGACTCCGGTATGATCTCATCACCAGCCGAGCCGTCCCCAAGTGGTCCTCGAATTTCTTCGAGTCGGACCATCCTCCCACTGGTCTCCCGACTGAGAAACTCTTTCTCAAGGAAAACCCCGTTCCGAGCAACAAACACTTTGTTCTCTTCCCGATTGTAGAAGTTATATCCCAAGGTTTCCCTCGGATATCCCACGAATATGCCTTTATCCGACTTGGGTGTAAGCTTGTCTGACATAAGTTTCTTGACAAATGCTTCACAACCCTGATACGTCTCCAACGTATCTATAATTTTTGATTGCTCCATGCTATATTATCTATTGTTTTGGACATTATTGGGCTTTATTATCCACTTTTATATTATTTTTGGGACTAACCTATTAACCGGAGGCCCAACCCAGAATTGCTGTTTTTTTGCCTATTTTAGGGTTTCGAAGAAAAGGAATATCAAACGGAGTCCAAACGGAATGAAACCTTCGGGGACGTGATTTTCTCACCGAATACAACTCAGGAGACTTGGACCCTACGTCAAGCTAATCAATAGGAGGCCACGAGGTAGGGGGCGCGCCTGCCACCCCAGGCGCGCCCTCCACCCTCGTGGGCCCCTTGTTGCTCCACCGACGTACTTCTTCCTCCTATATATACCCACGTACCCCCAAACGATCAGATACGGAGCCAAAACCCTAATTCCACCGCCGTAACTTTCTGTATCCATGAGATCCCATCTTGGGGCCTGTTCCGGAGCTCCGCCGGAGGGGCCATCGATCACGGAGGGCTTCTACATCAACACCATAGCCTCTCCGATGAAGTGTGAGTAGTTTACTTCAGACCTATGGGTCCATAGTTAGTAGCTAAATGGCTTCTTCTCTCTATTTGGATCTCAATACAATGTTCTCCCCCTCTCTTGTGGAGATCTATTCGATGTAATCTTCTTTTCGCGGTGTGTTTGTTGAGACCGATGAATTGTGGGTTTATGATCAAGTCTATCTATGAATAATATTTGAATCTTCTCTGAATTCTTTTATGTATGATTGGTATCTTTGCAAGTCTCTTAGAATTATTAGTTTGGTTTGACCTACTAGATTGATCTTTCTCGCAATGGGAGAAGTGCTTAGCTTTGGGTTCAATCTTGCGGTGTCCTTTCCCGGTGATAGTAAGGGGAGCAAGGCACGTATTGTATTGTTGCCATCAAGGATAACAAGATGGGGTTTTCTTCATATTGCATGAGTCTATCCGTCTACATCATGTCATCTTACTTAAGGCGTTACTCTGTTTTAACTTAATACTCTAGACGCATGCTGGATAGCGGTCGATGAGTGGAGTAATAGTAGTAGATGTAGGCAGGAGTCGGTCTACTTGTCTCGGACATGATGCCTATATACATGATCATACCTAGATATTCTCATAACTATGCTCAATTCTGTCAATTGCTCAACAGTAATTTGTTCACCCACCGTAGAATACTTATGCTCTCGAGAGAAGCCACTAGTGAAACCTATGGCCCCCGGGTCTATCTTTATCATATCAATCTCCTACTACTTAGTTATTTACTTTGCTATTTATTTTTCCTTTATTTTACTTTGCATCTTTATCATAAAAATACCAAAAATATTATCTTATCATATCTATCAGATCTCACTCTCGTAAGTGGCCCTATAGGGATTGACAACCCCTATTTGCGTTGGTTGCGAGGATTTATTTGTTTGTGCAGGTACAAGGGACTTGCGCGTAGCCTCCTACTAGATTGATACCTTGGTTCTCAAAAACTGAGGGAAATACTTACGCTACTTTGCTGCATCATCCCTTCCTCTTCGGGGAAAACCAACGCAGTGCTAAAAGAGGTAGCAAACCCCAAATCTTTAGAAAAGACAAACTGGGACTCTTCCACATCTCATGTGGTGTCTTGTCTATGGATTTTGATGGTACCCTGTTAAGTGTGAAAGCTGCAGTTTCTAGAGCATATCCCCAGAATGACAAGGGTAAATCCGACTTGCTCAACATAGATCGAACCATGTCCAACAAGGTGCGATTCCTCCGTTCTGATACACCATTTCTCGGTGGCATACCCGGAGGTGTGAGCTGAGGTACTATACCTCTGCTTTTCAGATGATCATCGAACTCCTGGCTCATGTACTCACCTCCACGATCAGATCGTAGAAGTTTTATTGTCTTGCTGAGCTGATTCTCCACCTCGTTTTGAAACTCTTTGAACTTTTCAAAAGTCTCTGACTTGTGCCTCATCAAATAGATATATCCGTATCTACTCAAGTCGTCGGTAAAAGTCACGAAGTACCGATAGCCACCTCTAGCAGTTGTACTCATTGGTCCACACACATCATTGTGTATCAGTTCCAACAGCTCGGATGCCCTCTCACAACTCTTTGCGAAAGGAGACTTAGTCATCTTACTGAGCAAGCATGATTCACATGTCTCGAATGACCCAAAGTCGGTCGACGTTAGGAGTCCATCATCATGGAGCTTCTTCATGCATTTCAGACTAATGTGTCCAAGCCGGCAATGCCAGACGTATGTCGGATTTATCTCATTGGGCTTATGCCTCTTGACATTCACGTTATAGACCGATTCCTGTTCTAGATTCAATATAAATAACCCTTCAACAATGGGTGCATAGCCGTGGAACATACCATTCAAATAAATCGAACAACCATTGTCCTTTAAATTGAATTCATAACCCTGACTCATCAAGCATGAGGCAGAAATAATGTTCTGACTAAGTGCAGGAATGTAATAACAATTATTCAATTCCAAAATAAATCCAGAAGGAAGCTGGAGCTGCATCGTGCCGACCTCCAACACAGCAACTCTTGCTTTGTTGTTGACCCTGATGTCAATCTCCCCTTGTGCCACACGCCTAGTTCTTACTAGCCCCTGCATCGAGTTGCAAATATGAACAACCGATCTGGTATCAAATACCCAAGAGCTACTAGGTATGTCAGCAAGGTAAACGTCTATAACATATGCAACAAGTGTACCTTTGCCTGAAGCAGCATTCCCGGCCTTCTTTCCATGCTCTGCAAGCCACTTGCTATAGTTCCTCTTCCAGTGACCAATTTCCTTGCAATGATAGCAAATGGTCTTTGAGTCCGGTCCAGACTTCGGCGCAGCGGCAGAGGTTACCATCTCCGTGCCCTTTGCCTTAGCCTTCTTCTTAGACCAACTCTTCTTGAACTTAGCCGATTTCTGCACCATCAACACTTGATGCGTGCCTTTCTTAATATCCTGCTCTGCCACTTTGAGCATCCCATGCAATCTAGTGAGCTTCTTATCCATGCCATGCATATGATAGTTCGAGATGAACGTCCCATAGCTGGGCGGAAGAGAACCCAGAACTGCATCAGTAGCCAGCTCATCCAAGAGCGAGAAGCCCAACCGATCCAAAGCTTGCACATATCCGATCATCTTGATCACATGCGGGCTCAGTGAATCACCTTCCTTGAGCTTACAATCCATCAAGGATCGCCAGACGTTGAACCTTTCGGTCCTAGCCTGCACCTGAAACATGCTCTTGAGACTCTCGATCATATCGAAAGCCCCAACGTCTTTGAAATGCTGCTGCAAATCGGGCTCCATACAAGCCAGCATGAGGCAGCTGATCTCGTTTGATTCATCAACGAGTTTCTGGTAGGCATTCTTGGTTGTGGTACTAGCATTATCGGCAGGTTCCTCCGGAAGCGGATCCTCTAGAACATGTTCCTTTTCATCATGCTTGAGAACAATTCTCAAATTTCTATACCAGGTAGTAAAGTTTGTTCCATTCAGTTTATCCTTTTCTAGAATTGATTTCAATGCAAAGTTGGGTTGAGCAGGTGGTGCCATTGATCTACAACAGAAAAATATGCAATCACTAAGCAATGTGTTTATGTAGAGTAATTCTAGACTTAAACAGAAATACTCCCATTGAAGTCAGCATCCCTCCGCAAACTCTCAGTGATTCAGGATCCGATTAGCACATGCGACTAGTGAGCTTTAGCATCACTGCTAGACAACATGCCTATCCGATAAGCAATTCCTTGCTAATCGTATCTGTATATGACTCCTGTCGGTCGGGTAGGTATCTCATACCCCGGCTCCCGACCTCTTTTGCCACAAGGCCCAAAACCAATTTGATAGCCTTGTCAAGTCAACCTAATGCAGTGCATGTCCGTGTCCGACACGAACCCTTCAGTTCAAGGACACCTAGCAGCACCCCAATTTTATGAGCCCACTACTAGACGTACTTGACGTGCGAAGGTGCAACATCGGGGATGGCAATTCGCTTGATATTCATGAGGGATCTTTCCACCATTCTAACATGCATAGAAAACAAGGAAGCATAACAATCACAAATAAACACATATTGTGAAATAGTATGGCTCCTTCATGGATGTTCTTCCAGGTCGGCTCCAACTCCAATGACCATCTAGAAACTCCATCTTGTTTGTCACGCTGGGACGCCAAGCCACCAACCTGATCTCTATTATCCAACTACTACAACTAGTAATGAATTTTACATAGAGTCACAAGTCGACACACATGTCGTTATACAATATAATGACAACACTTTGGCTCCTGCCGGCTGCCAAACATGACACGCAGGCCATGTATAATTTACACACATGCATCACATACACATGAGCCATACTATTCACATCAAACCCTGCAAAATAAAGTTATGCATAGAATCGTATTCTACCAATTTGAGTGATCGTGTACGAAATACAAGGCGCTACGCACACGGCGGTCCAATCTGAACTCCGATCACGCCGAATTCTCTGATCTGACCGATCTCATCGATCATCGCGAATCCGAGTCGGATTTACGTTTCACTGTTAACCCCGATGGTGGATAACCGACCGGTAGGGGTAGATTGTGTCACGACCTCATCGATCCCAATCAACAGAAAACATAGCCACATCGATCCCCATGTGCAGTTGATGTCATCAACCGTGCACACAGCCATTCTTATCAATGACAACAGATCTCATCTATTGCCTCCACATATCTAATATGCATATGATCTGAATCCAAATCCTATAGCAGAGGCTCTGATACCACTGTTGGTATCTACGGTAGGGTGCGTCGACTGCAAATTAAAATTTCCTACTCGCAGAACAACCAAGAACATGCTACGGGAGATGGATCACAGTTCGTTACCACTAGAAGCGCAGTGCCGTGTAGCGGAAGAAGAGTTTGGGCAGCGCGTCCGCGTGGATCGTCTCCTCCTCGTCTGATCTCCCTCGTACAACCGGTGGTCGGATCCCACGTACAGGTTCGCCGGAGCGGCACAAGTGCACCGCCTCTAACGGTATCCGCGCGTGCAGGAGGAACATCGTGCGGCGGACTGCTAGGTCCGATCACACAACCGGCAGCGAGTGGAGGTGTCTATTCGCAACACATGCAAACCCTAGTGACAGCGCCGAAGCAATAAACCCCGTGAGTGTGCGGCACCTCCACTATATATATAGGCGTCTGTCACGGGCTCAACACTTGGGCCTCGCACGGACCCTAAAGCCCATAAGTCTACTCAGCCACAATCCGAATACAGTTCGGATCACATCCGACCAGTGTCCTCGGATCCGACCTCATAGGTTCCTTCCCTTAAGCGCGCGACCCCTTAGGTTCAAGTCGGCTTGGTCGCAGTTCGGATCAACTCCGAACTGCACGGTTGGTAGCGGCCTCTAGCAAGGCATGCCGAACACCAAGCAGACTATGAAGCTGGTTAGCGAACCTGTACATCATACTTCCATTCCTTTTGCCACACAATATATGTTGTCGAGCTCAAGGCGAGTCTGTCATCCTTGTGCTAGCCCAACCTCTTTCTCGTTCCAGTGATGCCGACCACTATCCAGATTATCTCATAATCCTTGTCGCATGGCCATGCTTATTCCTGGTCAGATCACACGAGGGGCCCAGAATATATCTCTCCTGGTCAGAGGGGCAAATCCCATCTTGCTCGACCATGTCTCGCAGCATGGGTCTGGACAATCCTGAAACCTAGTCACGGAGTAGCGTTTGGTCGTCCCAAAGCAAGTCTGTCACCATCCCGAGTACATGTGTCAGCTCGGGTCTTAGGACATAGAACATATGTTGTACTAGAGACTCACAGATGACATATCGCTGCGTCTCATAGTTGGGTCTATCCGACTCGGACCTTATCTCGACTCGGATCCGACTACGTCGAATCCGACCAGATCCTTCCAAGTCCATATTATCCAGTTAGCATCCAATGCTCCATGGCTAGTGAGACCAAGCCATCGACCGTGTCATATGCTAGTCTAGTTGGCTGCGCGTCCACACAGCCCTTTCGACTAGGGACCTTTTAGGACAGTCATCATACAATGCATAGTCCCACAAACAAGTCACGTACTTGCTGATACACATCATTGATAATGTCCAAGGACTATCTTTATTCATAAACACATAGGAAATATCATCATACATGATTGCCTCTAGGGCATATCTCCAACAAGAACTCCTTCTTTGACTGTTCTATTTTGAAATACTTCAAAATCTTGTCAAGGTATTTACTCATTGAAAATATATCAAGCGTCTTGATCTATCTCTATAGATCTTGATGCTCAATATGTAAGTAGCTTCACCGAGGTCTTTCTTTGAAAAACTCCTTTCAAACAGTCCTTTATGCTTTTCAGACAATTCTACATTATTTTCGATCAACAATATGGCATTTACATATACTTATCAGAAATGTTGTAGTGCTCCCACTCACTTTCTTCTAAATACAGGCTTCACCGCAAGTCTGTATAAAACCATATGCTTTGATCATTTTATCAAAACATATATTCCAACTCCGAGATGCTTGCACCAGTCCATAGATTGATCACTGGAGCTTGTTCACTTTGTTAGCATATTTAGGATTAACAAAAACCTTCTGGTTGCATCATATACAAGTCTTCTTTAAGAAATCCATTAAGGAATGCATTTTTGACATCCATTTACCAGATTTCATAAAATGCGGCAACTACTAACATGATTCGGACAGACTTTTAAGCATCGATACGAGTGAGAAAAACTCATCATAGTCAACACCTTGAACTTGTCAAAAACCTTTTTCGACAAGTCTAGCTTTGTAGATAGTAACACTACTATCAGCGTCCGTCTTCCTCTTGAAGATCCATTTATTTTCTATTGCTTGCCAATCATCGGGCAATTCAACCAAAGTCCACACTTTGTTCTCATACATGGATCCCATCTCAGATTTCATGGCCTCAAGCCATTTCGCGGAATCTGGGCTCATCATCGCTTCCTCATAGCTCGTAGGTTCGTCATGGTCTAGTAACATAACTTCCAGAAAGGATTACTGTACCACTCTGGTGCGGACCATACTCTGGTTGACCTACGAGGTTCGGTAGTAACTTAATCTGAAGTTTCATGATCATCATCATTAGCTTCCTCACTAATTGGTGTAGGGATCACTGGAACTAATTTCTGTGATGAACTACTTTCCAACAAGGGAGCAGGTACAGTTACCTCATCAAGTTCTACTTTCCTCCCACTCACTTCTTTCGAGAGAAACTCCTTCTCTAGAAAGGACTCATTCTTCGCAACAAAATATCTTGCCTTCGGATCTGTGATAGAAGGTGTACCCAATAGTCTCCTTTGGGTATCCTATGAAGACACATTTTTCCGATTTGGATTCGAGCTTATCAGGTTGAAGCTTTTTCATATAAGTATCACAGCCCCAAATTTTAAGAAACAACAACTTGGGTTTCTTGCCAAACCATAGTTCATAAGGTGTCATCTCAACGGATTTATATGGTGCCCTATTTAACGTGAATGCAACTGTCTATAATGCATAACCCCAAAACAACAGTGGTAAATCGGTAAGAGACATCATAGATCACACCATATCTAATAAAGTGCGGTTACGACGTTCGGACACACCATTACGCTGTGGTGTTCCAGGTGGCGTGAGTTGCGAAACTATTCCGCATTGTTTCAAATGGAGACCCAATTCGTAACTCAAATATTCTCCTCCACGATCAGATAGTAGAAACTTTATTTTCTTGTTACGATGATTTTCCACTTCACGCTGAAATTCTTTGAACTTTTCAAATGTTTCAGACTTATGTTTCATCAAGTAGATATACCCATATCTGCTCAAATCATCTGTGAAGGTTAGAAAATAACGATACCCGCCGCGAGCATCAACACTCATTGGACTGGATACATCAGTATGTATTATTTCCAACAAGTCTGTTGCTCTCTCCATAGTTCCGGAGAATGGAGTCTTAGTCATCTTGCCCATGAGGCATGGTTCACAAGCGTCAAGTGATTCCAAAAGCCCATCAGCATGGAGTTTCTTCATGCGCTTTACACCAATATGACCCAGACGGCAGTGCCACAAATAAGTTGCACCATCATTATTAACTTTGCATCTTTTGGCTTCAATATTATGAATATGTGTATCACTACGATCGAGATTCAATAAACCATTCACCTTGGGTGTATGATCAAAGAAGGTTTTATTCACGTAAATAGAATAAAAATTATTCTTTGACTTAAATGAATAACCGTATTTCTATAAACATGATCCAATCATATTATGCTCAACACAAACACCAAATAACATTTATTTTAGGTTCAACACTAATCCCGAAGGTAAAGGGAGTGTGTGATGGTGATATTATGAACCTTGGAATCACTTCCAACACACATCATCACCTCGCCCTTAACTAGTCTCTGTTTATTTTGCAACTCCTGTTTCGAGTTACTACTCTTAGCAACTGAACCAGCATCAAATACCGAGGGGTTGCTATAAACACTAGTCAAGTACACATTAATAACAAGTATATCCAATATACCTTTGTTTACTTTGCCATCATTCTTATCCGCCAAGTATCTAGGGGCAGTTCCACTTCCAGTGACCATTTCCTTTGCAGTAGAAGCACTCAGTTTTAGGCTTGAGTCTAGCTTTGGGTTTCTTCACGGGAGTGACAACTTGTTTGTCATTCTTCTTGAAGTTTCCTTTCTATTCTTTTGCCCTTTTTCTTGAAACTAGTGGTCTTGTAAACCATCAACACTTGATGCTCTTTCTTGATTTCTACCTTCGCCAATTTCAACATCGCGAAGAGCTCGGGAATTACTTTCGTCATCCCTTGTGTATTATAGTTCATCACAAAGTTCTAGTAACTTGGTGATAGTGACTAGAGAACTTTGTCAATTACTATCTTATCTGGAATATTAACTCCCACTTGATTCAAGCAATTGTAGTACCCAGACAATCTAAGCACATGCTCACTGGTTGAGCTAGTCTCCTCCATCTTGTAGGCAAAGTACTGTCAGAGGTCTCATACCTCTTGACATGGGCATGAGTATGAAATACCAATTTCAACTCTTGGAACATCTCATATGCTCCATGTCGTTCTTTTAAAGTCCCGGTTCTAAGCCGTAAAGCATGTTGCACTAAACTATCAAGTAGTCATCATACTGAGCATTGTCAAACATTCATAACGTCTGCATCTGCTCCTGCAATAGTTCTGTCACCTAGCGGGGCATCAAGGACACAATTCTTCTATGCAGCATGAGGATAATCCTCATATCATGGACCTAGTCCGCATCATTGCTACTATCATCTTTCAACATAGTTTATCTCTAGGAACATATCAAAAATAAACCAGGAGCTACATCGCGAGCTATTGATCCACAACATAGTTATGCAAATACTATTAGGACTAAGTTCATGTAAATTAAAGTTCAATTAATCATATTACTTAAGAACTCCCACTTAGATAGACATCCCTCTAATCATCTAAGTGATCACGTGATCCAAATCAACTAAACCATGTCCGATCATCACGTGATATGGAGTAGTTTTCAATGGTGAACATCACTATGTTGATCATATCTACTATATGATTCATGCTCAACCTTTCAGTCTCCAGTGTTCCGAGGCCATATCTGCATATGCTAGGATCGTCAAGTTTAACCCAAGTATTCTGCGTGTGCAAAACTGGCTTGCACCCGTTGTATGTGAACGTAGAGCTTATCACACCCGATCATCACATGGTGTCTCGGCACGAAGAACTGTCGCAACGGTGCATAGTTAGGGAGAACACTTACACCTTGAAATTTTAGCAAGGTATCATCTTATAAAGCTACCGCCGAACTAAGCAAAATAAGATGTATAAAAGATAAACATCACATGCAATCAAAAATATGTGACCTGGTATGGCCATCATCATCTTGTGCTTTTGATCTCCATCTCCAAAGTACTGTCATGATCTCCATTGTTACCGGCATGACACCATGATCTCCATCATGTTGATCTTTTATCAACGTGTCATCACATGGTCGTCTCACTAGCTATTGCTTTTGCAACTATTGCTATCGCATAGCGATAAATAAAGCAATTGCATGGCACTTGCATCTTATGCAATAAAGAGACAACTATAAGGCTCCTGCCAGTTGCCGATAACTTTAACAAAACATGATCATCTCATACAACAATTTATATCTCATCACGTCTTGACCATATCACATCACAACATGCCCGACAAAAATAAGTTAGACGTCATATACTTTGTTGTTGCAAGTTTTACGTGGCTGCTATGGGCTGAGCAAGAACCGTTCTTACCTACGCATCCAAAACCACAACGCGGTATAGTGATTGCTTTTTGATCTTCAGAAAGAACCCTATTCATTGAATACGATTCAACTAAAGTTGGAGAAACTGAAACCCACCAGCCACATGTGTGCGAAGCACGTCGGTAGAACCAGTCTCGCGTAAGCATACACGTAATGTCGGTCTGGGCCGCTTCATCCAACAATACCGCCAAATCAAGAAACAACTAGTGACGGCAAGCAATATGTATATACCCACGTCCACGACTCCTTTGTGTTCTACTCGTGCATATAACATCTACGCATAGACCTGGATCGGATGCCACTATTGGGGAATGCAGTAATTTCAAAAAAATTCCTACGCACACGCAAGATCATGGTGATGCATAGCAACGAGAGGGGAGATTGTAGTCCACGTACCCTCGTAGACCATAAGCGAAAGCGTTATGACAAGGCGGTTGATGTAGTCGTACGTCTTCACGATCCGACCGGTCCTAGTACCAAAAGTACGGCACCTCCGCGATCTGCACATGTTCGGCTCGGTGACGTCCCACGAACTCATGATCCAGCAAAGTGTCGAGGGAGAGCTTTGTCAGCACGACGGCGTGATGACGGTGATGATGAAGCTACTGGCGCAGGGCTTCGCCTAAGCACTACGACGATATGACCGAGGTGGATTATGGTGGAGGGGGGAATCGCACACGGCTAAGGGATCAATGATCAACTTGTGTGTCTATGGGGTGCCCCCTGGCCACGTATATAAAGGATGGAGGGAGGAGGAGTCCGGCCCTCATAGGGCGCGCCCAAAGTGTGGAGTCCTACTAGGACTCCCTAGTCCTAGTAGGATTCCACCTCCCACATGGAATAGGAAAAAGGGAAGGGAGAAGGAGAAGGAAGGAAGGGGGCGCCCCCTTTCCCCAGTCCAATTCAGACCAGTCCATGGGGAAGGGACGCAGCCACCCTTGAGGCCTTTCTCTCATTTCCTGTATGGCCCATTAAGGCCCAATACGAATTCCCGTAACTCTCCGGTACTTCGAAAAATACCTGAATCACTCGGAACCTTTCCGATGACTGAATATACCTTCCAATATATCGATATTTACGTCTCGACCATTTCGGGACTCCTCGTCATGTCCCCGATCTCATCCGGGACTCCGAACAAAATTCGTTCATCAAATCACATAACTCATAATACAAATTGTCACAGAACGTTAAGCGTGCGGAACCTACGGGTTCGAGAACTATGTAGACATGACCGAGACTCATCTTCGGTCAATAACCAATAGTGGAACCTGGATGCTCATATTGGTTCCTACATATTCTACGAAGATCTTTATCGATCAAACCGCATAACGACATACGTTGTTCCCTTTGCCATCGGTATGTTACTTGATCGAGATTCGATCGTTGGTATCAAAATACCTAGTTCAATCTCATTATCGGCAAGTGAGGGAGTCCTGGATTAGGGGGTGTTCGGGTAGCCGGACTATACCTTCAGCCGGACTCCTGGACTATGAAGATACAAGATTGAAGACTTCGTCCCGTGTCCGGATGGGACTTTTCTTGGCGTGGAAGGCAAGCTTGGCGATGCGGATATTCAAGATCTCCTACCATTGTAACCGACTCTGTGTAACCCTAACCCTATCCGGTGTCTATATAAACCGGAGGGTTGTAGTCCGTAGGCGATCAACTCCATACACAACAATCATACCATAGGCTAGCTTCTAGGGTTTAGCCTCCTTGATCTCGTGGTAGATCTACTCTTGTACTACCCATATCATCAATATTAATCAAGCAGGAGTAGGGTATTACCTCCATCGAGAGGGCCCGAACCTGGGTAAAAAACATCGTGTCCCTTGTCTCCTGTTACCATCCGGCCTTGACGCACAGTTCGAGACCCCCTACCCGAGATCCGCCGGTTTTGACACCAACATCGGTGCTTTCATTGAGAGTTCCTCTGTGTCGTCGCCTTTAGGCTCGATGGCTCCTTTGATCATCAACAACGATACGGTCCAGGGTGAGACTTTTCTCCCCGGACAGATCTTCGTCTTCGGCGGCTTCGCTCTGCGGGCCAATTCGCTCGGCCACCTGGAGCAGATCGAAAGCTACGCCCCTGGCCATCAAGTCAGGTTTGGAAGCTTAAACTACACTACTTACATCCGTGGAGACTTGATCTTCGACGGGCTCGAGCCACGGCCAAGTGCACCGCACTATCTCGAGGGGCATGATCTAGCTCTGCCCCCGGACAGTGTCCTGGAGGCCGCACACGCATCAGTTCCGACCCCTAACTCGGAGCCTATTGCGCCAATTGAGGATGAGCGGTTGGACATCACCTCGGGGGCTGCGATCCCGAAAGCGATCGAGCCGAATGCTAGCCCCGCACTCTGCATGACCCGTGACTCCGAGGATCCGGACTCCTCCCCGGACTCCGAACCCCCCGCGCCCCTGCCAATCCAATCCGATGGGGCGCCGATAATGGAGTTCACCACCGCAGACATCTTTCAGCACTCGCCTTGTGGCGATATCCTGAACTCTCTCAAGTCTCTCTCCTTATCAGGAGAGCCCTGGTCGAACTACGGTCAGCGAGGATGGGATACGGACGATGAAGAAATTCAAAGCCCACCCACCACCCACTTGGTAGCCACTGTCGACAATTTAAACGACGTGCTCAACTTCGACTTCGGAGACATCGACAGCATGGATGACGATGCAGGAGATACCGACGAACCAACACCCATAGGGCATTGGACATCCACCTCATCTCATGATGTGTACATGGTGGATACCCCTAAAGGAAGCGACAACGAGGAAAAAGGGGATGGGACGGGAGATTGACCCCCCAAAAAGCAATCAAAGCGTCGGCGTAAATGCCGACCCAAGCCCCGCCTCGACAAAAACCCAGCCATAGAGCAGGACGAGCTGGTAGACAACGAGCAGGCCTTAGAGCAACCGTCCGAATAGGGCAACACGGATAAAGAAACCGAACATCCCTCCCCCAGCGAAAACGGCATTCCGGACGACCTCACGCCGAATAAACCTATGGAGCAGAAGAATCTCCACGAGAGGCTCGTTGCAACTGCACGCAGCCTAAAGAAGCAGAAGCGGAAGCTAAAAACAGCGGAAGACGCACTCCGGATTAAATGGAGCAAAGTAATCAATACCACAGATAAGTACGGCGACAGTCGCCGCACTAAAAGCTATCCGAAAAGAAAGCTACTGCCTGAATTCGACAAAGAGGCCCTAGAGCCCTCGCATTCAAAAAATGAAAAAGCCACACGGTCGGATAGACGACCCCATAAAGCGGCAAGCGGCGCCGCACCTAAATCGGCATGCGACCGACTTAAGGATTCACATCATGGCCCAGTCAGGTCCATTTATGGGCCAAGAAAGCAAGCTCTCGTAAGCAACGCTATGAAGCCATCATCAGAATCTGGCACACCCAAATACAGGGGCGCCGCACACCCCCTATGTTTCACCGATGAGGTCCTGGACTATGAATTCCCAGAGGGATTCAAACCCGTAAACATAGAGGCATATGATGGAACAATAGACCCTGGAGTCTGGATCGAGGATTATATCCTCCACATACACATGGCTAGAGGAGATGATCTCCACGCCATAAAATATCTACCCCTTAAGCTTAAAGGGCCAGCCCGGCATTGGCTTAAAAGCCTTCCCGAAAACACAATTAGAAGCTGGGAAGAGCTCGAGGATGCTTTCCGAGCAAACTTTCAAGGGACCTATGTCCGCCCTCCGGATGCAGACGATCTTAGTCACATAACTCAACAACCCAAAGAATCAGCTCGGCAGTTCTGGAATAGATTCCTCACTAAAAAGAATCAGATAGTCGACTGTCCGGACACCGAAGCCTTAGCAGCTTTCAGGCATAACGTCCGAGATGAATGGCTCGCCAGACACCTTGGCCAAGAAAAGCCAAGAACAATGGCCACACTAACAAGCCTCATGACCCGCTTTTGTGCAGGGGAGGACAGCTGGTTGGCAAGGTGCAGCCCCAGCGACCCAAGTACATCCGAAACTAGGGATGGAAACAGAAAACTGCGATGCAACAAGGACTATCGCCGGACTAAGGACAAAAGTCTGAAGAGCACGGCAGTCAATGCCGGATTCAAAGGCTCATGACAAAATAAGGAAAAATCGCCCCCAGGATAACAGGGACGATCCATCCAACCTAAATAAAATCCTGGACAAGATATGTCAGATACACAGTACTCCCGGGAAGCCTGCTAACCATACCCACATAGACTGTTGGGTTTTCAAACAATCCGGCAGACTCAATGCCGAACACAAGGGGCTCGACACACCAAGTGAAGACGAGGACGAACCCCAAAAGCAGAGCACCAGGAAACAAAAGAACTTCCCACAAGAAGTAAAAATAGTGAACTCACTTCACATAACAAAACGTGCGGCGCCCGTAAAGGTACGCACCACACGACCCATCCCCAAAGGGTCCTGCCACTGGTTGTCAAAACCGATCATCTTCGATCAGCTAGATTATTCTAGGAATATCAAGAATGTAGTCTGGACTGCCTTGATACTCGATCTAATAATTGGCGGACTCCAGTTTTCAAATGTCCTTATGGACGGCGGCAGCGGACTAAACCTGATATATCAGGATACAATCCAGCACATGGGGATAAACCCAGCAAGAATCCGCCGCAGCAAAACCTCCTTTCAAGGGGTAACACCTGGTCCGGACACCCATTGTATGGGTTTTCTCCGGCTCGAAGTTATATTCGGCTCTGCCGATAACTTCCGCCACGAAAAGCTGACCTTCCATATCGTCCCGTTCTCAAGTCGCTATCAAGCACTACTGGGATGTGAAGCTTTCACCCGCTTTAACGCAATACCGCATTATGCATCTCTCACGCTTAAGATGCCTGGTCCACGAGGCATCATCTCTTTGAAGGGGAAGCACTAAAGTGCGCCTCCCCAAGCGGGGGATGCGGCCGCTTTGACAGCCCCACAGTAAAATGGCCTCACCGGCCAAAAAACTTCGAAATAGGTCATTAAAGACCACGAACGCGGATAGACGAGTTCGGTACAAAATCATCATTGATACAGGCTTAGTGGCCATATACCCCCGCACTAGGGGCTCCATGCATATACAATAAGAGACAATAAAGATCAATTTTATATATTTTACTTTACACTTTGTTTATTTTAAACTTTTGTTCGGCATGACCCATTGTCAACTCAGTTCCTCTCTTTTACAGATGAACGTCGTGCGGCGCCCATCCAGGATACGGCACAATGGAGACACAGGCGCAGACGTGCAGTAGGGACCCGTCCTAAAGGATTCTTTTTAGATTAAGACCCTGCGTAAACCTTTTTTACTGTCTCTTGTTGCTACACATCCCCTGGTTTTTTCTGATATAACCAAGGAGGAGGCTGGCATCTTGGCATGTGGCCACGTCAGAAATTTCTGCATGTACCTGGACACTAGGGGCTTTTTTAATAAAGAGTGTTGTTTCGCCCGCACTCATAAAGACCGAACACCTTAGGGAATGTTCGGCGTCGCGAGTTTTGGCATTATATGCATCAGCTCCGAATCATGTCTTTGGTCAAATGTTGGGTTGCCCGGCTCCTGAGTTCGGCTACCTTACTTTCCGCTCTATCGGCTAAGGTAGCACCAGGAGAACTACTGCGATTGTGCCCCCGGTTCGGCTGGGCGAGCACCTCAGTAGAGAAAGCCAAAAACTGACTGTCATGATGTAGCGTGAGACTGGTCAGCCACTCGATGACCTATTGGAATCTATCGGATTCCTCCGCTTTAACGAAGGGTCACTTCCCGGTCAGGCACATACGCGCCCCGAATTCGGACGAGCGCAGTTGCCACCAAGGAGCTACCTAAAGAGTCTCATTGTCAAACTCCTATGGCTAAGTGAAAGTGTTAAAGCATTATAGTCCGGTTGCCTGGCCCGCTGCACTATCACCTCCTTTGTAGGACCAAGACGTTGGGTTAAGTGTGAAAATGTGTCTTCTGCGAGCACCCCCACACTATGTGCGTGGGGGCTGAAGCCAACGACTGCCATCTTTCAGATTCTCTCTCTATATATATATATATCTTAAAACGGCCGCACAGGAGGTGTTCCCAATACTTGGAGGCACAAGTATAAAAAAAGGCCACTACAGTTTATCAAAATATTACTTTATAATTACATATGCTATCATAACATACCATCTTTCGGGCACTGCGCCTCTATTACATGAGCGTCTTCAAGAACTTCCTGAAAATAGTGCTCGGAGGGTACTCGGCTTTTGTCCGAATCTCGGGACGCAACAACGGTGGTCTCCATCTCTGCCCAGTATGTCTTAACACGGGCAAGAGCCATCCTAGCGCCCTCTATGCATGCTGACCTCTTCATTGCATTTATACGCGACACCACGTCAAGGAATTGCTGCACCAAGCTGAAATAACTCTTCGGCTCCGATCTCCCCGGCCACAGGTGACCCATGACGTACTTCATGGCGAGTCCAGACAACCTATTCAGTTCGGCCCATTGAGCCAAACGATCATCCACTGCCTGTGGACGCTCTGGATTGTGAAACTACGACCAGAAAAGCTTTTCCACTTCGCGATCTTTCTGATCTCAAAAGTGTTCGGTCGCATCAGCAGCACTCGCTTCCAAGTCCAGATAGGTATCCTCCACACTCCACATCCGGTCCAACGGAGCAAACTTCGGATCACAAAATTTCCTTCACAGCATAAAGGGCTTTCCAGCCGCAATCTGTTCGGCCTGACGCAGCTCCTCCTTCGCAGCTCTCATCACAGAGCGAGCGTCCTTGGCATTGGCAACGGCCTTCTCTAAGTCCGTCTGTCTCGCCGGTCTTCTTTCTCAAGAAGTTTGCAACGGTCTGCAGCACTCTTTAACTTCTCGGCCATCTCGGCCATCTCTTCTTTGCTTCGGCAGTGAGCAGCCTGTTCGGCTCTCAGCTCTTCAAGGGCCTTCTCGGCAGCCGCATCACTTTTTCTGGCTTGCTCCTTAGCTCGGGCAAGTTCTGCCCTAAGATTCTCCACGGCGGCCGTACCATCTGAGTCAAGCACACACATTGTAAGACACTGGCATGAAGCTCCTCTTACCTGATGCCGCCTGAAGAATTACATACGTTGAGCCTCATCAAGCCGCTTGTTGACAAGCGCGATGTCGGCATCTGCCACGTCCAGTTGCCGCTTTAGTTCGGCTACATCATCAGTTCGGCTAGATTCCGGACACCTCGCCACCTACATTCAAAGGCGACATCTTAGACCTAGGATTATGATCCTCTATGTGCTGTCATTTCTTGACAACGCGCAGAGTCTCATGGGCTACTATCTACACAAGGCGCATCTTACTTATGCGCAACTAACAAAAGTGTACACTATCTAACGTACCTCAAAACCCGTCAGTAAACTTTTGACGGCCTCATGCAATCCTCTTTCTGCGGATGAAATCCTTTCAATCACCGTGCCCATCAATGCACGGTGCTCCTCTGAGATAGAAGCTCGCCCCAGCAGAATCTTTAGCTCCTCCGGCTGAGCACCAGACAGTGCCGGACTTGTCCTATGGCCTCTTTCGAAGGCCGCACGCGGAGAGCCTTGGGGGGCCACATAGCTATCTTCCGCCCCTGCCGGATTCAGAGAAACCCTCCGTGACGACACCTCAGGGTCGCCCGCCTCGCTAGGCGGTACGGCAGGGGGAGGCGTCCTGCTCTCCATCATCTCCGGAAGAAGATCCCCCGAAGACGAGCTCTGCTGAGAAGGGCTGAGGTTCGAGCTACAAGGTAAAATTTCGGTTAATCTTCTCAGATATAAATCAAGGATTTCTTTCATCCCTCAAAAGGAAAACCTCTCTCTACTTACGGCTCGCTGGAGGGCTGATCCCTTTGAGGGCGTAGTTCGGCCGAGGAACTCCCCGGCATCGGACCCTCTGACGAGGATTTTCTCCCCCGCTTCGGGGCCATGGTCTCCGGGTCGTCAGAGGCGGCCCTCTTCTTCCCCTTGGGTGAGGAATTGTCGGTTCCTCCCTTCGGAGCAGCCTCCTTCGAGGAGGCCATAGTTCCCTTGTCCTTCCCCTTACTTCCCTCCAAAGGCATTATCTTCAACATCCTGACAAGCACGGGATCCGGCCTGGTTTCAGGAAGGGGAGCCGGACACCTGATCAGCTTTGCCTTCGCTATCCACTCCTATTTAAAAGGACAATTCTTTTAGGGGAAAGTTTATGACGATTATATGGATAGTAGGTCCGGGTACAAGGTTACTTACTTTGGTATCCGGACGATTGCAGCTTAGGCCTGCGTCCTCGGTCAAATCCGGACACATCATTTGTGATCCGAAGAACAGTTTATACATCTCCACGGGCGTTGCGCCCATAAAATGATGGAGAGCTCATGGTCCCTCCGAATTAAACTCCCACAGACAAAGGGAGCGACGTTTGCCGGGCAGTGTTCGGCGAATCAGCATGACCTGCGTCACCTTGACCAGGTTGAGGTCTCTTTCTAAGAGATCCCTGATGCGGCCCTGCAACAAGGGCACATCTTTGGATAACCCCCAATCTAATCCTTCGTTGACCCATGACGCTAGCCGTGATGGGGGACCCGAGCGAAAGGCAGGAGGCGCCGCCCACTTGGCGCTCCTGGGAGCGGTGATATAGAACCATTCTCGTTGCCACAAGCCGAGCTCCTCTTGAAAGGAGCCCTCGGGCCATGGAGCATCAGCATTCTTACTTATGACAGCGCCTCCGCACTCTGCGTGCCGTCCCTCAATCATCTTCCGCTCCACTCCGAAAGTCTTGAGCCATAATCCGAAGTGAGGAGTGACACGGAGGAATGCTACGCACACAACGATGAATGAGGAAATGTGGAGGATGGACTCCGGAGCTAAGTCATGAAATTCCAGCCCGTAATAAAACAGCAGCCCCCTCACGAAGGGATCCATCGGGAAGCCTAACCCCCGAAGGAAGTGAGACATGAACACTACGGTCTCACCGGGCTGGGGACTGGGAATAGCCTGCCTTTGAACAGGCAACCTATGCGAAATTTCGGCGGTCAAGAACTTAGCCTCTCTCAACTTTAGCACATCCTCCTCCATGACGGAGGAGGGCATCCATCGGCCTTGAAGGTCGGAACCGGACATTGTCGAAGGTCCGAAGCGCCTGGAATCTGGAGCCTAGGGTGTTGGAACTCAAGGCGACGGGCGAACTCATTTGAGATTGGAAAAAGGAGTAAGGCCTTGGTCTCTTTATAAGAGGTTGAATACCAGGAGCCCTCCCCGTAACCGTTTAGGACTCGCTTTTAATCGAGAAAACATGCTAACGGGCACGATTGGGTTACCCACGTCCGTATTGATGAGAATCCCGTAAAAGAGGGGCACACGATCTCTGCTTTGACAAGACGTGCCAAGGAAACCGCCTCGCAAAACACGCTGAGGTGGAAAAGTGAAAACGATTCGAGTAAAGGACTTGGCTGTAGTGTGATGACACACTGCGGAATACGTCAGCAGATTTGATTTGTGTTAATATTATTCTCTCTATGGCAATATGTGGAAGCTTATTTTGCATAGCCAGACACTACTCTTGGTGTCTACAATCTTCTATGAAGGACTTGGAGGAGGAACCCGCCTTGCAATGCCGAAGACAATTTGCGCGCCGGACTCGTCGTCATTGAAGCCTGGTTCAGGGGCTACTGAGGGAGTCCTGGATTAGGGGGTGTTCGGGTAGCCGAACTATACCTTCAGCCGGACTCCTGGACTATGAAGATACAAGATTGAAGACTTCTTCCCGTGTCCGGATGGGACTTTCCTTGGCGTGGAAGGCAAGCTTGGCGATGCGGATATTCAAGATCTCCTACCATTGTAACCGACTCTGTGTAACCCTAACCCTATCCGGTGTCTATATAAACCGGAGGGTTGTAGTCCGTAGGCGATCAACTCCATACACAACAATCATACCATAGGCTAGCTTCTAGGGTTTAGCCTCCTTGATCTCATGGTAGATCTACTCTTGTACTACCCATATCATCAATATTAATCAAGCAGGAGTAGGGTATTACCTCCATCGAGAGGGCCCAAACCTGGGTAAAAAACATCGTGTCCCTTGTCTCCTGTTACCATCCGGCCTTGATGCACAGTTCGGGACCCCTACCCGAGATCCGCCAGTTTTGACACCGACAGCAAGTCTCTTTACTCACTCCGTAATGCATCATCCCACAACTAACTCATTAGTCACATTGCTTGCAAGGCTTATAGTGATGTGCATTACCAAGAGGGCCCAGAGATACCTCTCTGACAATCAGAGTGACAGATCCTAATCTCGATCTATGCCAACTCAACAAGTACCATCAGAGACACCTGTAGAGCACCTTTATAATCACCCAGTTACATTGTGACGTTTGGTAGCACATAAAGTGTTCCTCCGTGTCGGATTTCGGGTTCCGGCAGACCCTTGAGGTTCGAACACTGGGGTGCGTGCGGAGATTTTGCCTCCTACCTACTTGCACCCCTCCGCCTTGCTAGGATCTGAACTATGGAAAGAACAACACAAGAGACGCAGGGTTTATACTGGTTCGGGCCACCATTGTGGTGTAATACCCTCCTCCAGTGTGTGATATGGTGGATTGCCTCTTGGGCTGATGATGATGAACAATACAAGGAAGAACAGCCTCGCGAGGGTCTGTTCTTGCCTGGGGCGATGAACTGCTAGGAGGAGCTCAGTCACCTTTCTCTCTCTCTCTCTTTCTGATCTTCTCTATCCTTCCAACCCCCGGCTAGCTCTTTTCTCTACCCCGTCTCTCTGCCCCCCTTTGCTCTGTGGGTGGCTGCTCCTATTTATAGAGGCACTGGTCCTCTTCCCAAATATCGAGCGGGAAGGGAGCCAACAATGGCGGGCTAATTTGAAGGGGGGCAGCTAGTATCAGCTATCCTGACAAAAGTAGTCTACGCCTGCGCAAAGCTCTGGTGGTGATGCCGTCTTGGGCTCCACAATGACCTCCGTCTCGTAGCCCTCCTGGTCTTGGTCTCTTTGCACCGAAATGGCAACCTTTGCCTGATGCCTCGGTACTCCGCGGCTGCGCTTGCCCCCTTTGCACCAAAGAGGAAGGGAGGACACTACGCGGGCTGGCACCCGCCTGGCGCCCCCGGTCGTCATGGATTGCGTCACGGGCACCTCGTGAGGTACCCCGCCTTGATCTCTCTGCCTCCTCGTGAGCCAGCCTGACGAGGCCGCGCCTGAGGAAGCTCCACGTCGTCCGCCCCGCGAGGCTTGGCCCCTCGCGAGGGTCTTGGGTTTGTGTTGGTGAAGATGGGCCGCGCTGGGCCCCCCCTTTGAGCCACGCCGCAGGCCGCAGGCAGGCAAGTCTGGGGACCCCTGTTCCCAGAACGCCGACAGTAGCCCCCGGGCCCAAGGCGCGCCCGGACTTGGCCGTGCAGGGGGGCGGAAGGGCAAGAGCGAAGCACCGCGGGCCCTAACATCCTGCAGCCTTGGGCGCCGCGTGGCGGTTGATTGGACGTGGGCGTCTCCACTTCCCCATGGCGCCTCGGCAACTGCACGGATTGGACAAGTCCCTGCATGCAAAGCGGGTCATAATTACCTGCGATCATGGGGGCCGTTGGTTGGCCATCGCCAGTTATAAGTATGGACCGGCGCGCGCCCTTCCAGTTCATCCCTCCTTGCTTCTCCTTTTCTTCATGGCCCCGTCAAGGAGGTTCTCGGCCGCATAGAAGGGGAAGGCTCACCAGGTTGAGCCCGCCTCTACCCCACCCAAGCGCGGCCGAGGGCGCCCTCGCAAACATCCTGTGGCCACAGCAGTGGCTCCCCGCGGCCGGGGAGGCGATCTTCAGCACAGCGATGGGCGGATTGCTGCGGCCGGCGGGCGCGCTCCGGCTGCGCGTCCCCCTAGGCCGCGCTTTCGCGCTGCTGAAGTGCTGCCGGAGTTCGTCGTGTGGTCGGCGGGGCCGACCAGCACCCGGCTTCCACTTCCTCGCTTCCTCCTTGGCAAGCTCCCGGCCGACGCCCCAGGCGGCCTCTGGCTCCAGGCGGACGGCTGCTGCAGCCAGGCCTCATGGGTCTCACTGGAGGTCTCCGCGACAGGGAGCCTATTCCTGGCCCGCGGTTGGCAGACGTTTGCCCGTGCACGTGGCCTGAGCCGTCGGTGCACCCTACACTTCAAGTTCGACGGCGATGCCACCCTCTACGTGAGGGTGTTTGGGGAAGATGGTCACCGCGCAGGGTGTTGCCCCGAGGGTGACGGTCGTGGCTGGGAACCCAGCTCCGGTGATGATGGAGAGGGCAGCGCTCGTGCGGCCGACGGCGCTCAGGGTTCCTCAAGCTTCTCCAGTTCTTCTTCAGTCGGCGACACTTCTAGCGGTGGCCGCAGTCAGCCTCCACGCCATCATATCTGCTTGGGGGGTGGCAACGTGTCCGCCCGCTGTCGCGCCCTGGTGAAGCGCGAGAGGGAGTCCGCCTGAGCTCCGGAGGTAGCTCGGGCCTTCCTTGCGGGCCGGTGTGAGGCGAGCTGCACCAGATTTGTTCTTTCTTTTCCTTTTTCCTGCATAACAAAGACAATAGTGTGGAGCCCCACGGGGGCGTGTTTGGGTTATTGTTGTTAATCATCATTCTGCTTTCGTTATCGTACCTTCCGGCTATGTGCTCGAGCGTGGATAGTTCCCGGCCCCGACCGCGGGGGGGGGGGCGACCGACCCAGGCCCTTTGTTTGTGTCGCGGTGCCCGTGGGGCATAGACTGGAGGGGTGCTCCTGTAAGGGGCCCAGGTCGCGAACTCTTTGGATGACTAGGGTAGGAACACTCGCGAGGGCGCTCAGCTGCCCCCCCTCGTGAGGCCTTGCACAAGAGAAAAAATCGAGGCAGGAGAGCGAAAAGTCGAAGAACCACAAGCCAAAGACGGCAACAAATTCAATAAAACTTCGAATGAGAAGGAACAAGCCAACTGCAGAAAGCAAATGAAAAGCCGCGTCCGGCACCTAATCTAGTGTTCGACGTCTTCTCACCAGCGCGGAGCTAAGTGCTGCCACTGGGCGTGGGAGGGAGCCCCAGGGCCTGAGGCCGGCGCTCCTAAGACTCCGGGGCGTGTACAGCCCCAACCCATTATTACGTGAGAGTGTCACGGGCGGCAAGCTTCACAGGCGTTAGCCTTCTTCACAGGCTCCGGGCCTTTTCCAAAACGCGATAGCTTCACAGGCATTCGCCTTCTTCACAGGCTCTGGGCCTTTTCCAAAACGCGATAGCTTCACAGGCATTCGCCTTCTTCACAGGCTCCGGGCCTTTTCCAAAATGCGATAGCTTCATAGGCATTCGCCTTCTTCACAGGCTCCGGGCCTTTTCCAAAACGCGATAGCTTCACAGGCATTCGCCTTCTTCACAGGCTCTGGGCCTTTTCCAGAACGCGATAGCTTCACAAGCATTTGCCTTCTTCATAGGCTCTGGGCCTTTTTAGGGGTAGAACCTCCGGAGGTGCTGGATGTTCCATGCATTCTGGACTGGCACCCCCTCCTGAGTCTCCAAGCACGCGGAGCGGGGCCTGGAAACATGAACAACTTTGAACGGGCCCTCCCACATGGGAGAGAGCTTGTGCAGCCCCTCCCTGGAGAGAACCCGCCTGAGCACGAGGTCTCCTACCTCGAGAGTTCTGGGGCGGATGTTGCGGCAGTGATATCGCCGCAGTGCTTGTTGGTACCTCGCCGCTCGTAGCGCGGCTTCTCGGCGACGTTCCTCCCCTAGCACGAGGTCCATCCCCCGCATGGCGTCCGCTGCGCCTCGTCAAACGCCAAGACCCGCACGGAGCGATGTCTAACCTCGTGAGGGAGGACCGCTTCGGCTCCGTAGACCAGGAAGAACGGGGTCTCCCCAGTCGGCTTGGTCACGGTTGTGCGGATGGACCACAACACGGACTGAAGCTCGTTGTACCAACCTCTGCCACAGGCCTCCAGCTTCTTCTTGAACGTCCTGGTCTTGAGGCCCCTCAGGACCTCCGCGTTGGCTCGCTCGGCCTGGCCGTTGCTTCGAGGGTGCGCGACCGAAGCGTAGCATATCTGCGTTCCAAGGTTAGCACAATATGTTTTGAAGAGGTTACTAGTGAACTGCGAACCGTTGTCCGTGATGATGCGATTCGGCACCCCGAACCGGCTCACGATGCCCTTGATGAACTTGACCGCGGAACCCGCAGGAATGGTGCGGACAGCCTCTACTTCAGCCCACTTGGTGAACTTGTCTACGGCGACGTAGAGGTAGCGGTAGCCCCCAGGCGCCCGAGGAAACAGGCCCAAGATATCCAGCCCCCAGACTACGAATGGCCACGAAAGGGGGATAGTCTGCAAGCCTCCTGCTGGCTGATGGATCTGCTTGGCGTGGAACTGGCAGGCCTCACAAGCTTTCACTAGTTCGACGGTGTCATTGAGCGCGGTGGGCCAATAAAACCCACTGCGGAACGCCTTGCCGACGAGGTCCGTGATGATGAATGATGTCTACAATCTCCGATGTGTATATCTTCCAGCAGTTCCTTCCCCTGCTCCCTGGAGATGCAGCACAGGGATACATCATTTGGCCGCTTCCGGTAGAGCTCTCCGTCCTTGATGCAGTATGCTGTGGCCTGGCATGTCACTCGCTCCGCTTCCTCCTCCTTCTTCGGCAGGGTCCCTTGCGTTAGGTAACTCCAAAGCTCCGCGATCCAACATCCCTCCTGAGGTTCCATCGTCAGGAGCAGGCGTGCTCCTGAGGCCGGGCCACAGGCCGGAGCCCCTGAGGCAGGTGGCTGGGGGAGCTCCTCCCGGGGCTGAGCCGTGTTTGA
Source organism: Triticum dicoccoides (assembly GCF_002162155.2). Taxonomy (NCBI): domain Eukaryota; kingdom Viridiplantae; phylum Streptophyta; class Magnoliopsida; order Poales; family Poaceae; genus Triticum; species Triticum dicoccoides. The sequence continues at coordinate 99,799,876 of NC_041386.1, forward strand.
TAATGACGGCAGGGCTGAAGGCTTGAAGAGCCGCTCCTCGAAAACGCCAGGCTCCTGAGGTAACCGCCTGGATGCCCATTTGGCGATGTCGTCAGCCTCCTGATTGGTGCCACGGGGCACATGCTGCAACTCCAACCCCCAGAACTGCTTCTCCATCTTGCGGACCTCCGCTAGGTAGGCTTCCATGTGCTCATCCTTCGGCTCGTACACCTTGTTGGAGAAATTGACAAGGAGTTGCGAATCACCCTTGATGTTGAGGCGTTTCACCCCCAGGGCAGCCGCGGCCTTCAAGGCCGCTATTAAACCTTCATACTTCGCTATGTTGTTGGAGACTTTCTCACCTTGCTGGAAACAGAGCTGCATGGTGTAATAGAGCTTGTCCTGAGCGGGCGATATAAGCACCGCCCCAGCCCCAGCGCCATGCCTGGAGAACGCCCCATCGAAGTACATGACCCAGCCTTCTGGCGCCTCGCTTCCCGGGGACAGGGACCGATCCTCGTCGGCCTTGAGGCCTGGCGCCTCCGTCCATTCTGCCACAAAATCCGCCAACGCTGCTCCCTTGATGACTCTGGTCGTGCTGAATTCGAGCTGAAACGCTTGCAGTTCTATGTTCCACTCAGCGACCCTTCCAGCTGAATTAGGGCTCCTAAACACTCTCTCCAGGGGGTATGACGAGACGACCTTGATGGGGTGACCCTGAAAATAGTGCCCCTGCTTGCGCGAGGCCACCAGTAGCGCGAGGAGGAGTTTCTGAGGCATGGGGTACCGTGCCCTTGCATCCCGCAACACCGTGCTGACGAAGTACACTAGGTGCTCAACTAGGTGGAGTGCGTCAGTGCTGGTGGCTCCCTTCGGAGACCGTGGCGCCTCTTGAGGCAATGAGGCCTCCTGAGACTGGCCATCTGGAAGAGGGGCCTCTTCCGCCTCTGGTGCGCCCCTTTGCGGCGGCTGATCCTCCTCAGCCACGGTGGCGGTTTCTCTAGGCCTTCCTTGTCCCTGTTCTGCCTTGTCCCGGGCTGCTGCCACGATTTTGATTCGGCGCTCCTCTCTGACTGCCACCAAGGCTACGCTGGCGGAGTAGGGAGTGGCGGCGTGGTAAAGCACCAGGGGCTCTTGAGGGCGCGGAGCCACCATGACCGGTGGGCTGGTCAGGTATCTCTTGAGATCCTGGAACGCCTTGTCGGCCTCTTCAGTCCACTCGAAGGGCCCCTTTTTCTTCATTAGGTGGAAGAAGGGCAGTGCTCGTTCCCCCAACCTGGAGATGAAGCGCCCTAGCGCGGTCACGCGCCCCGTGAGCTTCTGCATTTCTCTGAGTGTCTTTGGCGGGCTCACGTCTTCCACTGCCTTGACCTTCTCCGGGTTAGCCTCGATGCCTCGGTGGGACACGAGGAAACCCAAGAGCTTGCCCGAGGGGACTCTGAACACACACTTCTCTGGGTTTGAGCCGTAGGTTCACTGCGTTGAGGCTCGCGAAGGTTTCCTCCAAGTCTTGTATCAAGGTCCTGGCCTCCCGAGACTTTACCACAATGTCATCGACGTAAGCTTCAACATTCTTCCCGAGCTGCGGGCCCAAGGTGATGTGCATCAGCCGCTGGAAGGTCGCCCCTGCGTTACACAGCCCGAATGGCATGCATGTGTAGTAGTACACCCCACACGGGGTTAGGAAGGCTGTCTTCTCGATGTCTTCTACCGCCATCTTGATCTGGTGATACCCAGAGAAGGCATCCAAGAAGCATAACAGGTCGCATTCCACAGTGGAATTGATGATCTGGTCGATGCGGGGGAGCGGGAATGGATCTTGCGGGCATGCTTTGTTGAGGTTGGTGAAGTCGACGCACATGCGCTCCTTCCCTCCCTTATTTGGTGCAACGACAGGGTTGGCCAACCAATCCGGGTATCGGACCTCGCGAATGACCCCAGTGGCTTCTAACTTGCGGGTCTCTTGGATGATGAAGGCCTGCTTTTCTGTGGACTGCCGCCTGGCCTTCTGCTTCACAGGGCACATGTTGGGGCACACGTTGAGGTGATGCTCGATTACACTCCTAGGGATCCCTGTCAACTGGTCAGGCTCCCAAGCGAATACCTTCTTGTTTGCGCATAGGAACCCGACCAGGGCCTTCTCCTTCTTGGGTTTGAGGTGGGCGCCTATGGTGAAAGTGGCGTTGGTGGATCCGTCCTCATCGACGGGTATCTGCTTGGTTTCTGCCTTGTCTTGGGTGAACAACTGTTTCTTCTTGGCGGGTGCAGCCCCCTTGGGCCTGGGGGTCTCCAAGTCGGCGGGCTGTGCCGACGCCGCCGTCTTGAAGGCGAGCTTGAGCACCCGCAGCGCGTCCCCGGTGTCCCCGTGCACAGTGAGGACACTGCTACTCCCGGGCATCTTCATGAGGTTATACGCCAGGTGCGTCGCGGCCATGAACTGGGCCAGCGTTGGGTAGCCGAGGATGGCGTTGTAGGGAAGGCCGATGGGGGCGATGTCGAAGTCGACCAGCTCCGTGCGGAAGTTGTCGTAGGTGCCGAAGGTTACTGGGAGTCGGATCTGTCCCAAGGAGCTGGACGACTTGCCCCCAACGCCTGAGAAGGGCCGACTGGGTTGCAGCTGTTCCAGGGGTATGCAGAGGAGGTTGAAGGCCTCGACCGAGAGCATGCTGAGGCCCGCGCCGCCATCAATGAGGGTTCTGGTGACGGCCACCTGGCAAATGGTGGGGGTGCACAGCATGGGGAGCGCACCCGAGCAGGCCGAGTTGGAGGGGTGGTCCTCCGAGCTGAAGGTCAGGCCGGTCTCGGGCGCCGCCCGGTCCAGGGGAGCCCCTTGCCGCGTGGAAGCGGCGCTGACCCGGCGGATGAACGGCTTGACATGGTGGCTTGTAGGCGGCGCCTGCAAGCCGCCCAAGAGGGCCGCGACGACCGGGGGTGTTGGTGCAGCGCGATGGGTGGGGGAGAGGTTGAGGGGCTCCATGGGCGCGCGGAGCGCGCGGGACGAAGAACCAGCTGGGGTGAGCGAGGGAGTTGCGGTGCGGCCGTCTTGCCGCACGGACGGATGCTGGGACGATGCTCACTGCTCGTCCCCCACCGGGCCGGTGGCGGCGTTGACGATAGGTGACGGGGAATGGCAAGGACGCTCGCCGACAGGGGCCGTCTGGGCGACGCGGGAAGCGAGCGCGGCCCGGCGCTCGGCGCGGGCCCGACGAGCGTCAGACATGGGCGTGATGGTCGGAGGAGAACGGGGTGGTGGAAGACGAATCCCGACGCACCCCTACCTGGCGCGCCAAATGTCGGATTTAGGGTTCCGGCAAACCCTTGAGGTTTGAACACTGGGGTGCGCGCGGAGATTTCGCCTCCTACCTACTTGCACCCCTCCGCCTTGCTAGGATCTAAACTATGGAAAGAACAACACAAGAGACGCAGGGTTTATACTGGTTCGGGCCACCGTTGTGGTGTAATACCCTACTCCAGTGTATGATATGGTGGATTGCCTCTTGGGCTGATGATGATGAACAATACAAGGAAGAACAGCCTCGCGAGGGTCTGTTCTTGGCTGGGGCGATGAACTGCTGGGAGGAGCTCAGTCACCTTTCTCTCTCTCTCTCTCTCTCTCTCTCTCTCTCTCTCTTTCTGATCTTCTCTATCCTTCCAACCCCGGCTAGCTCTCTTCTCTTCCCCGTCTCTCTGCCCCCCCCCCCTTTGCTCTGTGGGTGGCTGGTCCTATTTATAGAGGCCCTGGTCCTCTTCCCAAATATCGAGCGGGAAGGGAGCCAACAATGGCGGGCTAATTTGAAGGGGGCAGCTAGTATGAGCTATCCTGACAAAAGTAGTCTTCGCCTGCGCAAAGCTCTGGTGGTGACGCCGTCTTGGGCTCCACGGTGACCTCCATCTCGTAGCCCTCCTGGTCTTGGTCTCATTGCACCGAAATGGCAACCTTTGCCTGATGCCTCGGTACTCCGCGGCTGCGCTTGCCCCCTTTGCACCAAAGAGGAAGGGAGTGCGGGCTCGCACCTGCCTGGCACCCCTGGTTGTCATGGCTTGCGTCACGGGCACCTCGTGAGGTACCCCGCCTTGATCTCTCCGCCTCCTCATGAGCCAGCCTGACGAGGCCGCGCCTGAGGAAGCTCCACGTCGTCCGCCCCACGAGGCTTGGCCCCTCGCGAGGGTCTTGGGTTTGTGTTGGTGAAGATGGGCCGCGCTGGGCTCCCCCTTTGAGCCACGCCGCAGGCCGCAGGCAGGCAAGTCTGGGGACCCCCGTTCCCAGAACGCCGACACTCCGATATCCGGGAGTTGCATAATCTCATAGTCACAGGAACATGTATAAGTCATGAAGAAAGCAATAGCAATATACTAAACGATCAAGTGCTAAGCTAACGGAATGGGTCAAGTCAATCACATCATTCTCTAGTGATGTGATCCCGTTAATCAAATGAAAACTCATGTCTATGGCTAGGAAACTTAACCATCTTTGATTCAACGAGCTAGTCAAGTAGAGGCATACTGGTGACACTCTGTTTGTCTATGTATCCACACATGTACTAAGTTTCTGGTTAATAGAATTCCAGCATGAATAATAAACATTTATCATGAAATAAGGAAATAAATAATAACTTTATTATTGCCTCTAGGTCATATTTCCTTCACTTACATAGCTTTGAAATCTCCAGGGGTACTTGTAGTCGACTAACATACCAACATCGGAGAGCCTAAAATAAATCCAGTAAATATACGAGTACATGTGTCAAGTTTAAAACTTGAACCCGGGTGAGTTGTTCCACCACAGGAAACCAAACCATCTACCTAGGCTTAGTTCGTGGAGGTATCTATTGAAAAGGTTACTTTCATCTTCTCTAATGGTGATAAGTGGCGCATCATTTGTCGCAGATTGAAGAGGAGCTTGTCCAACATCGTGTGAGATGGTTTGGGCATATTCAGCGCAGGCCTCCAGAAGCGCCAGTGCATAGCGGACGACTAAAGCGTGCTGATAATGTCAAGAGAGGTCGGGGTAGACCGAACTTGACATGGGTGAGGATTCCGTAAAGAGGGATATGAAGGACTGAAGTATCACCAGAGAACTAGTCATGGACAGGGGTGTGTGGAAGCTTGCTATCCATGTGCCAGAACCATGAGTTGGTTGCGAGATTTTACGAGTTTCATCTCTAACCTACCCCAACTTGTTTGGGATTAAAGTCTTTGTTGTTGCTATCGTTGCACTTTAAAAAGATCATTTTTCTGAACGAAATATCTCTTGGACAGTGCATACAAAATATCGTATGTTTTCATCATTGTGTTCCTCGCGTCGAGACCTTTGAAACTAAACCTCTTCTTGATATATTTTCATGAAGTTTTCTTTCTGAATAACTCTATGCTCCCAGCTAGTACTAATACTAACATATTGGCATGCTTCCAATGTGAACTAACTTGTGCTCCAACCAGCACATGTGTTTCCCAACTGCTTCCCATTAGCACTAACATTGGTGCTTATAGTGTGTTCTCCCAACCAACACTAACCAGTGCTCCCAAGCTAACTAAACTGCGCTTCCGAAGAGGGGAAGCGCACCCATGCTCCTCAAGTGAGCTAATTTGTGCTCTCGTCGGATGAAGCACGTCTATGCTCTACGCGGAAGCACACATGTGCTTTGATAGATATAAAAACAAAGGAAAACAGGAAAAAAACAAGGAAGAATAAAGGGTAGAAAAATGAAACCCGAAGAACAATAGAAAAAAAAATCATGAAAAAATGTTTTCGTCGATAAGTGTCCAACGCATGACACATGGCACTGTTGAGACGCGCCATGTGGAGCGTTGGAGCGCTCCCCGCGGTAGGAAAAGTCCCCCCCCCGGGCACGCGGTGGGCAGGGGGCACCCTCCAGTTAGTTGCTCCCACATTTGCGGGCGTGAAAGTATTTTTCGAATTATACTTTCTTTCTTGCCAAATTACATATAGCAAAGGGCATACATACTACCCTCAGACAACTCTAGCAGAATCGTCATGTACTCCTTCCTCCATAATAACTAATAATATGGAGGTTCGAGGGATGAAAATGGGCTCTAGCCAAAATGTTTACGATTGGCATATTTTATGGAGTGCACTACATTTTGGCTCCTATGGCTTGTATATTTGTAGACGGTCATAACAATCCCACCACTCATCTCATTGAAACAAGCCAATTAATGGCAGCCATGCTAACTGACTATGCCATTTCTCGCGCCTTTTCCAGCCATATTCTTTCGCCGCTCGCAACTTTTTAATCACACATGCCATTTCCCATCACCTGCATGTAGTGCCTGTAGGGAAAATCATGTAGCGGAAATGCTATGACATGAAGCTCAACTCTCTAATCACTTACATCTCGGTTAAGAGTGGAATGCTGAGTGTAGTTGTAATAGCTATACCAGGCAAGATAATGGTCCCCAAACTAGATTATTACAAACACCAAGCATTGTTCCCTTATTAAGTTCATGACCTTGGATCAAGGTAGAGAGATTTGATAAAGAATCCTTGGTGGAGGAAAGTAGCTACTTTATCATACTCGTCATCGGCGTTTTAAATTTGTGAAAGTTCCTTGTGTGCTAAAAATGTTTTGACTCTAAAAAAAAGAGAGGCACTATTTGACTTGTTTTCTGTGACTAGCTAACTTTATGGCCTAAGAAAGGAACCAGAAATATTTGTATCATATTGTTTAGGGTTTGCTCGAATCGCGAAGATGACAATATTTTATCTCCTCAGACCGGTATGAATTTTTATTTAACTTCGAGTTCTCCGGGCTTCATTAGAATTGCTTGAGGACGAGCAACACTCTAAGATTGAAGAATTTGATGGCTCTGTTTTATATAGAGTTTACCAAGAGATTTCTTATGGTTTGTCTCATGTTTTTGTTGGGTTTCACTCTTTACCTATAATTTATCTATCAAAAATAGGGAAAACTTGGATCCTTGCTTTGATTACAGGATATTTGTTGGGGAACTAGTATTTCAAAAAAATTCCTACGATCAGGCAAGATCTATATAGGAGAAGCATAGCAACGAGCGGGGAGAGTGTGTCCACGTACCCTCGTAGACCGAAAGCGGAAGCGTTTAGTACCGCGGTTGATGTAGTCGAACGTCTTCGCGATCCAACCGATCCAAGCACCGAAAGTATGGCACCTCCGAGTTCAGCACACATTCAGCTCGGTGGCGTTCCTCGATCTCTTGATACAGTTGAGGATGAGGGAGAGTTCCGTCATCACGAGGACGGTGATGATGAAGTTACCGGCGCAGGGCTTCGCCTAAGCACTACGACGATATGACCGAGGTGTGAAACTATGGAGGGGGCACCACACACGGCTAAGAGAAACTTTGGTGTGCCTTTGGGGTGCCCCTCCCATGTATATAAAGGGGGGAGGAGAGGAGGCTGGCCATAGGAGGGCGTGCCATAGGGAGGAGTCCTACTTGGACTCCCGGTCCAAGT